>NC_051401.1:47477371-47481821 GCF_015228065.2 Penaeus monodon | reverse complement strand
CTGTTCATGCTCAGTCCTGAATCTCTCTTTTTTTTTGTCGCTTCAGTCCGTAATTCGTTAGTAATTATTCATTCATTGTTACATATTTCTCTGTACACACACACACACACACACGCGCGCGCGCGCGCGCGTGCGCATATATATATATATATATATATATATATATATATATATATATATATATATATATATATATATATATATATATATGGCCGAGTGGTTAGAGCATCGGACTCAAGACTGGCACGACGGCAATCTGAGTTCGAGGGTTCGGGTCACCGGCCGTCGCGTTGTTCTCTTGGGCAAGGAATTTCACCTCGATTGCCTACCCTGCCGCTGGGTGGGCAAGCCAGCCTAAATCAGTGCCGGTCCCAGAACTGGGTAAATAGAGATGGCGACTCGATAAAAACACCGGGCGGAAGGCAACGGCAAACCACCGCTCTAAATTGTCAAGAAAATCATGGAAATCCATGATCGCCAACGTCCTTGTAGGACAGGGCACTTGAAAGAAGAAGAATATATATATATATATATATATATATATATATATATATATATATATATATATATATATATATATATATATGGGGCCCGCGGTGGCCGAATGGTAAGAGCGTCGGACTCAAGAATGTCACGACGGCAATCTGAGTTCGAGGGTTCGAGTCACCGGCTGGCGCGTTGTTTCCCTTGGGCAAGGAACTTCACCTCGATTGCCTACCTAGCCACTGGGTGGCCAAGCCAGCCCAAGTCAGTGCCGGGTAAGAGATGGTGACTCGATAAAAAAACACCGGGCGGAAGGCAATGGCAAACCACCGCTCTAAATTGCTAAATAAAAAAAATCATGGAAGCCCATGATCGTCAAGGCCGCGGTGGCCGAATGGTTAGAGCGTCGGACTCAAGACTGTCACGACGGCAATCTGAATTCGAGGGTTCGAGTCACCGACCGCCGCGTTGTTCCCTTGGACAAGGAACTTCACCTTGATTGCCTACCTAGCCACTAGGTGGCCAAGCCATCCCAAGTGAGTGCTGGTCCCAAGCCCGGATAAATAGAGAGAATGATTACCTAAAAAAAAAAAAAAAAAGGTAATACCGGCACTCTCCGTGGAAAGGAACTGGGGACCCTACCACGTACTCACTCCAAGAGCATCACAACATGAAAACTACAATTAAGTATCATGCTGTGACCACGGCGGCTCAGACATGAACCTACCGTTAAAAGAAGAAGATATATATATATATATATGTATGTATATATGTATATATATATATATATATGTATATATATAGATATATATAATATATATACATTATATATAATATATATATAATATAATATATGATACATATATCTAAGGTATGGCAATGGTTAAGGTCACTATAATTCACACACACGAGGTGAGTGATGTGTTCCCTTACAAGGAATTACACCTTGATTGCCTATAGCATAGTGAAGCCATAATATTGTACCGATAAATAATAGAATGATTACCTAAAAAAAAAAAAAAAGGTAATACCGGCACTCTCCTTTGGAAAGGAACTGGGACCCTGCCTCCTACCCAAGAGCATCACAACATGAACTACAATTAAAGTATCATGCTGTGACCACGGCGGCCAGACATGAACCTACCGTTAAAAGAAGAAGATAATATATATATATATAATAATATATATATATAATATAATATATTATATATATATATACATTATTATCTATATAATACTATATATATCCTATATATATATGCTATATATATATATTATGTGGGGTAATATATAATATATATATACACACACACGTAAGTATATTATATATATATATATATATATATATATATTGTATTATATATATATATATATATATATATATATATATATATAATAACACACACACACACACACACACACACACACACACACAAACAATTAATGTGACCTTGATCCATGGCAAAAGGACCCGAGGCAAGTAGTGCTTTGCAAACAATCAAGAACATAAACATCGCATCGCAGTGGTAAGGGAGTTTCAAGGTTGCACTGATGACCGCATATAAAAAAAATAACGGGCCAAGGCAGCTGCCACTCAGCCCTGTGATGCTCATTTTCCTCTCCCACACACTGACTTGAAGCCCAGCGTTAGAAACTGTCTTCGTGATAAATGTAGGGAGCTATGGAGGCATACCTCTAGAAAGAAACTTCGAGAGATTAGAGATTACCTTGGCAGTATCAGCTGAGAATTTGGCACACAAGATTGACTCATGGCTGGTGATGCCTAAAAGTGTATTGGGGGAAGATTGTGACGTAGATGGTTTCATTAGCTTCCTAAAAAAAGAAGAAAAAAAAAAGATTATGCAGTAATATTTTACTTTTAAAGCTTTATATATATATATATATATATATATATATATATATATATATATATATATATATATATATATATATTTATATATATATACAACACAATCGAAGTTGTGGACCATTACACCTATCTTGGCCAACACATTTCATTGCAGAACGCGTCCAAAGAACAAGAGATCAAAAGGAGAATTACACTCGGATGGCAGGCCTTTGGTAAAGCGAGCGCAATCTTCAAAAACAAAGAATTTCCATTGGTCCTAAAACGACAAGTCTATGATCAATGCATCACACCCACGGTCACCTACGGGTCAGAGACTTGGAATCTCACGAAAAAACAACTCCTCAAGCGTAGATCCATGCAAAGAGCACACGAGAGAATTATGCTCGGCGTCACATGGCGCGACCACATACCATCTGCGCAAATCCGCGAGCAAACTAAAATCAGAGATATCCTCGAAGTCAACAATAAAGCAAAATGGACCTGGGCAGGACACGTCACCAGAAGAAAAGACAATAGATGGACCACTAAACTAACAACTTGGCAGCCGAAAGGTCACACTCGAAGCCTTGGCCGTCAGAAGACCAGATGGCGTGACGATCTCGATGCCTTCAGAAAATTTTGGCACCGTGATGCCAGCAATCGAGCGAAATGGAGACAGTTGGGGAAGGCCTACGTCCAACAACGGACCCTCAATGGCTGATGATGAATAGAGATCTGTTGGGCAACTAATCATGGTGGAGAGCAGTGAGATTGCTCGAATGCCCATACCTTGCAACTTTGAGTAGTGCTTCGCGCCTCACATGGTCAAACGTGCCAGCAATTTCTAAGGCAATGACATGCATTGATCTAACGTTTCATTGCAGACATTCGAGTTTGATTGAGTAATTGTTTAAAATTGTCTATCCTTAGCGGTGAATTCCTTTGTGGCATTAAAATGTTTAAAACGAAAAAAAATGAAAAAAAAACAATCAAAGAATGTCTCTTATAGGTAAAAATAAATAGCATTTTTTTTTTTTTTTTTCAAGTGCCCTATCCCACAAGGACGTTGGCGATCATGGATTTCCATGATCGAACCACACAGATTGATCATGGCTGTGAATGCATAAAAGTATTGGGGCAAATGTACCTAATGTTATTGGATTTTTTAGGCCGTATGAATTTTGGATGTCGTAACCGGTTGAATCTCATTGTGACTGAACAACTCTGTCGACGTCGCCGTGAAACTCAGTGATGTTGCCTATGAGGGAAAGTTTCTTGTGATCAGAATCCTATCGCCTCTTGTTTTCTTGTGTTTACCTTTGTGGAACAAATAGTTGTTCGAAGTTGTGTCGCGATTTCGCCTGGCCTTTCGCATTTCGCTTATGCCGATCACATCCCATTTTATTGCTTATTTCGTTCTCGGGTATTCCAAGATCTCTATCTAGTTGCCATTAATGGTAAGGGATCGAGTCGTTACCTACTGCTAGGGCTCTGTGCCAGTGCTCAGTCTTGACATTCTGGGAATGTAGTATTCAAACAACACTTTTTCAAATACTTTCGGCTTCTGAATGCTGACGACGTAGTATCATTCAACATAAAACACAGCAACAGTGACACAAGTCACAGATTTTTTAAAGACCAACTGAATCTTGGGCCAAAGTGGAACCTACATAAGCATGGCAATGACCCAACTAATGGTGATCCCTCGCTCCTAAGGCTCCATACCATGAAGGGAAAACTTCATCGATACAATCTTTCATTTAATTCTGTGTAACAACGACCATAGACTGACACTTTTGAACGCGTTTGAAGAAATCGCCAATGCAAGCTTCTCTGCAAGTTCTGCTAGCTGTTGCGCTTCATAGATGAAACTCTTGTTAGTTCCGTGGCCTCTGGGTACTCTGCAGAGCTGAAGTGCGGCTCTTCCTGGAGTATATCCCACTCACGGTGAATGTCTAGCCCAAGAACGTATTCGGCGCGATGGACAGCTCTTCAGTGGCGCACATTGTCAAGAAGGAGAGCAGAATAAAAAAAAAGACTTTAGCATATCATCCCGATGTGGCAATTCTTGAAGTGATGCACCGAGTGAGTATCCAGTACGTACCACATATGACACAT
>NC_051401.1:47464871-47467371 GCF_015228065.2 Penaeus monodon | reverse complement strand
CGGAAGGGAGGCTATTGGTCGGTTTACAGACTACCCTGACGCCAGCTTCATAAATGTGGGCATGCCTCTGCTGGAAGGGCTGCGCTTCGAGTTCAACAGCGATGGCACCTGCACGATTGAAGACGGAAGGCTTGAGAAGGCAGTCGCGTCTCTCAACCTCGACGACAAGGAGGAGTTTCCAACACTCGAGGACAGCTTCCGTCCCCGAAGAAACACGAAGCAGAAAGGTCGCGGAAGCAGCGCTGATCATATTGTAAACTCTGTATGTAAAAGATTCATGTGTGTATTCTATGTCTTATGTTTATGACATCTGTATCATTTATTAATAAAAAAAAAAATAAAAAAAAATATATATACATCTCATCGTTCACTCCAGGAGGTATAAACAATATTAAATATCTCTTCTCACCTCCACACACACACACACACACGCACACACACACACACACACACTCACACATATATATATACATACAGAGGTATGGGAGACAAGAGAGTCACGCTCGCACGGCCCAAGCTATAGGTACTCTCTCTCTCTCTCTCTCTCTCTCTCTCTCTCTCTCTCTCTCTCTCTCTCTCTCTCTCTCTCTCTCTCTCTCTCTCTCTCTCTCTCTCTCTCTCTCTCTCTCTTCTCTCTCTCTCAACCTGCGGGTTAATTGACTTAATTAAGGGGTATTCTATCAGTGAACCAGAGATCCCTTACTGAAGACTTCTTGCTTAGGATAGCCCTTGCTGTAGATATATAGGTATCATTGTTTTCCTTACTAATAGTAGCACCAGTAGTATTATTGTTATTATTACTTATTTGACCAAAAGACATTCCCCCTCTCCCTATTTCGACCTTACTCCCCTACCCCTCCCTTCACCCCAACCACCCCCCTCTCTCTACCTACCTCCACCCCCTTTCCCATTATCATATCCCCCTGACATATTTCCATCCCCTTGAAGATCAGAGGAAGAATATTAATAGTATTGCAAATATGCAGTTGCACAGAAGACTGGCATCTTTATCCCTCTGTTGCAAGTTGTCCGTTGCCAAATGTCTGAAAGCAATAGTTGAAATTCGGAGTGGTTGGTTGTTTTACGAAATTTAGAGATTGTGTGTTCACTCTCTTTTTCTCTCTTTCCTTCCTTTCTCTCCCCCTTTTGCGTTCCGTTTTTTCTTTGTTTCTTTGCCTCTGCCCTTGGCTCTCTCTCTCTCTCTCTCTCTCTCTCTCTCTCTCTCTCTCTCTCTCTCTCTCTCTCTCTCTCTCTCTCTCTCTATCTCTCTCTCCTCTCTCTCTTCTCTCCTCGCTCTCTCCTCTCTCTCTCTCTCTCTCTCTCTCTCTCTCTCTCTCTCTCTCTCTCTCTCTCTCTCTCTCTCTCTCTCTCTCTCTCTCTCTCTCTCTCTCTCTGTCCTTGCTCTTTCACTCTCTCTCTCTCTCTACCTATCTATCTATCTATCTATCTATCTATCTATCTATCTATCTATCTATCTATCTATCTATCTATCTATCTATCTATCTATCTATCTATATATCCATATATATATATATACATAAGGCCGCGGTGGTCGAATGGTTACAGCGTCGGACTCAAGACTGTCACGACGGCAATCTGAGTTCGAGGGTTCGAGTCACCGGCCGGCGCGTTGTTCCCTTGGGCAAGGAACTTCACCTCGATTGCCTACCTAGCCCCTGGGTGGCCAAGCCAGCCCAAGTCAGTGCTGGTCCCAAGCCCGGATAAATAGAGAGAATGATTACCTAAAAGGGTAACACCGGCACTCTCCGTGGAAAGGAACTGGGGACCCTACCACGTACTCACTCCAAGAGCATCACAACATGAAAAAACTAAGTATCATGCTGTGACCACGGCGGCTCAGACATGAACCTACCGTTAAAAGAAGAAGATATATAGATAGATAGATAGATAGATAGATAGATAGATATACATATCTGTCTCTCTCTCCCTCTGCCTGTACCTGTCTGACGAGACGTGTCCCTTTATGCGGCGGCTTCCTTCGAGCGCGGATGCTGACTTGCGTCGCAGAAGCGCAGAAGAGAAAGCAGAGTCCCTGCGTTCGCCCAAGGGGGAAAAGGTGCGGGGGGACGGAGCTGTGAAGCCTACCACCCGGTGTTGCTCTGTGTTGTTTACTATCTACATATATAGGTTTACTGTTCGCCCAGCGTTCGCCTAAAGTGAATGCGAGAGAATCCGGTTAGAGGCGGGAAGACCTGTTCAAAATGGCCGGCGACGAGCATAAAATCGTTTTGTGTGTGTGTTTTTGACTTTACGAGTTTAGAGTAAGTTTGGGTTTCTTTTTTATGATACGTTTTATTCACTCTTGCAGATTTTTTATTTCTTTTCTTTTTTAAGGTTATATGTGCTGACGTTTCACTGATTTTGTTACTGACTGAAGCATTAATTGCTCGTTAATTGCTCTCTCTCTCTCTCTCTCTCTCTCTCTCTCTCTCTCTCTCTCTCTCTCTCTCTCTCTCTCTCTCTCTCTCTCTCTCTCTCT
>NC_051401.1:47442571-47462271 GCF_015228065.2 Penaeus monodon | reverse complement strand
TTGGTTTGTGTGTGTGTGTGTGTGGTGTAGTGTGGTGGTGTTCGTGTGTGGCTGTGTGTTGTGTGTGTGTGTGTGTGTGTGTTGTGTGTGTGGTTGGTGTGTGTGTGTGTGTGTGTGTGTGTGTGTTTGTGTGTGTGTGTGTGTGTGTGTGTGTGTGTGTGTGTGTGGGTGTGTGTGTGGGTGTGTGTTTGTGTGTGTTTGCGTGCGTGTGTGTTTGTGAGCTCGTGTTTGTGAGCTCGTGTGCGTGTGTGTTTATGTGTGCATGTATGTGTGTGTGTTTGTGAGCTCGTGTGTGTGTGTGTGTGTGTGTGAGGGTCGCCTTCGAGCGACAGACAGACAGCCTACAGCACGCTGACCGGACCGAATCTCTGTCCGTCAGTTGTATCATTCTCTCTCGTTACAATATACTGCAACAAACAAGCAAGAAGTCTGTTTCACCTTTGCCGCTGCCCAAGATTTCCGCATAGTGCTAGACGCGACTTGTCGGCACTCTACCGCTCATCGGCCATCGTTACAGTGTGTGAGTGTGTGTGTTTGTGTGTGTGTGTGTGTAATATCTATTTCACATATGGCATATTTCACCTCACACCAAGCCCCCCCCCCCTCCCCAGAGATGCTCACTAATGGATCTTGAGTGTTTCGTATAACCCTTATGGCTACAGGACTCCCTTGGGGCCACACGAAGCAGACACACACACATACACACACACACACACACACACGAGCTCACAAACACACACGAGCTCACAAGCACACACACACACACAAGCTCTCAAACACACACACACAAAAACACACACACACACACACACACACGCGAACTCACAAACACACACGCAAACGCGCGCGCGCGCGTGTGTGTGTGTGTGTTTATGTATACATGTGGGTGCGTGCCTGCGTGCATTTGTGCATGTGTGTATATGTGTGTGTGTGTGTGTGTGTGTGTGTGTGTGTGTGTGTGTGTGTGTGTGTGTGTGTGTGTGTGCGTGCCTGCGCGCGCGCTCGTGTGCAGGCACGAAAAGCGCAAGATCGAGTTGAGTGGCGAAGGATGGTGGAGAGGTCCACGGCTGCTCAAATATGAGCATACCGTTATTGATGATGATCTATATCTATCTATCCATATGTGTGTGTGTATGTGTGTGCGCGCAAGTTAGTATTACCTGAAGCTCTTCCATTTGTAGATTTGTCATCACATCAGTGTGAAATATCAGTCTGCGGTCATGAAGTATAATGTCAGCTTTATATAACGGAATCATGCTCATAGGTATTGGCCAAGTATTGGCTCAAAGTACATTTTGTAATTGACATTAAATCATAATTGGAAGAAAATAAACTTTTTAATATGAAAATGCGTTTTGGAAGTTTCCTGATGACCGTATCAAATTTATACATTAGGCTTTATAAATTGTTCCTCAAATAGCAGCGGTATTTTATTGATTTATTGCATTAACAAGCAATCATCATCATCAATAACGGTATGCTCACGTTTGAGCAGCCGTGGACCTCTCCACCATCCTTCGCCACTAAACTCGATCTTACGCTTTTCTTTCCACTTGTACCATCGACAGCCCCCAAATATCTTTGATGTTGTCGCTCAGTCTTGTCTTCGGTTTGCCTCTTCCTCTGTTTCCTATCACCATCCCTGTCAGCAAGTCTTTCTCAATACTTTTACTTCTCATCACATAACCCATTAACTTTAATTTTACTCCTGTTCAAGATGTCCAACAGCCGGTCTTTACAATTTATTTTTCACAGCACTTCATTATTCGTCTTCTTCTCTGTCCAGCTAATACGCAGTACTCGTCTGTAACACCACATTTCAAAACTATTGATCTTTTTCTTGTCTATCTACTTCAGCACCCCACTCACAACCATATGATGCAATTGGGAAAACTAATGAGTTCAATAACCTTAACAAGCAATAGTACACTGCAAAACAAACCAAAGCAAAAAAAAAAAAAAAAAAAAAGAAATGCGCAATCGTTGTGGCATACGCAGTCTATGCAGATGTTATTCTCAAACAACAAACTTTGAACACATTTTAGTCACAGCCTTTGCTAACTTTAGTGATGATTATCATCAAATATGGTAATGTAGTGGACTGTGATTATAATGAAAGCTTTAGAAACGCCCACTTATGGATTTCTCCCTCGGCAGCCTGCTTCTCATGTAAACGCGAAAATGTTCCCTCAGAAGAAACTCCACGGGATCCACACGCCAGGGTTAAGTAAGGGCATATTGACTCTCCCGCCCTTAACACAAACTGGATGGGCGGACGAAGCTGCTGGAGCGTGAACACTGGCTGTCGTGGAAGGCGAAGACCCCATCCCTTGTTAAAGAAGAGAAGGACGCGCCAAGCTTAAAAAGAACGGCAATAAAACTAAAACTAAAGATCCTCGCTCATTTTATGTTAATCTGTTTCTTCCGATTAATAAATCCTGGAAGCCTGGGAAAATACTTTGTGCTCCCGTTACTATCTCAGTATAATATGCCGCGTCCCTCACCACGTGGAGCACCAGTCTTAAGGGGTGTGGGTGTAAGAAAATAAAAAATAAAGAAACTAATTTAGTCATAGTTAAAAGTTTTCTTTTAATTACTACTGCATTTTTAAAAGTTATTGCCGTTCTTAAAAAGATCTTTATTTCTTAAGGCAATATTAAAGTTTTATTAATAGTTTTACACATTGCCATCTGAATTAGCCTGACCAAAAGAATATAAAGTAAAATTTAGTACGTAAAGTTACGCACCTTGCTACCTGTGCTCCTTGGGGCACAGGTGTATAAGTAGGCGATCCTCACCCCCTGTGGGCAGTAGCGGCTGCGGGCTGAGGCAGGAGGCACCCTAGGCTGGGCTGACCTCTGTTCTTTTTTGTGTATTTTAACGAATGCATCGCATCTTTGAACAAGGTATTTGTTTGCTTTTTTTGGTTGTGAGAAAAGTGTTGTTACGTGGCAAGGTATTCGTCTCGATGAATATATATCCGAGCAAGTGAGTGATAGGCTGGTGCTCTTTTTTTAACGTTTTATAGTGGCTTCCATTTTTTTTCTCGTAAGCTAAGCGAAGTTCTATTTCATAAGTTTCTTTTAGCTTAAAAGAACTAATTCAGTTCCATTTTAGTATCTCTTTTTATTGTTTTTTTTTTTTTTACTTTTTTAAAAACGCTTTATTTCTCAATTTATAATAAAAGACTTCATGAGTCCTCTGAGTTTTGTTTTTCTCTTTTGATATTAAATAAAAGTTTTTGCTGAACTGAAAGAAAACAGATCATTAAATTTCAAAATAGCCTTATCCTAAATCCTTAACACGTGGTGAAATTCCCGTGCTCGTCCTCCTCGCTCAGTTACGTCTTGCCATTCTTTTATCTCGCTGGTTTATACACTTTATACAACACACATTCCAACATTGGCACACTATCTGTCCCTCATTTCCACAATGCTAATTACACATTAACTTCTTACAAAGTACATCTCGTTCCCGTACGTACTAAACGGGTGGTGGCAGTGAGCGCTACTGTTTTACACTTTAATACCGTGAGACAAAATGGAGATGTAGTATAAATTGAGGATCGGTACGCTATAGTAGGGGCCGCGGTGGCCGAATGGTTAGAGCGTCGGACTCGAGACTGTCACGACGGCAATCTGAGTTCGAGGGTTCGAGTCACCGGCCGGCGCGTTGTTTCCCTTGGGCAAGGAACTTCACCTCGATTGCCTGCCTAGCCACTGGGTGGCCAAGCCAGCCCAAGTCAGTGCCGGGTAAATAGAGATGGTGACTCGATAAAAACACCGGGCGGAAGGCAAAGGCAAACCACCGCTTTTTTTAATAGGGGGCCGCGGTGGCCGAGTGGTTAGAGCATCGGACTCAAGACTGTCACGACGGCAGTCTGAGTTCGAGGGTTCGAGTCACCGGCCGACGCGTTGTTCCTTTGGGCAAGGAACTTCACCTCGATTGCCTGCCTAGCCGCTTGGTGGATAAGCCAGCCCAAGTCAGTGCCGGGTAAATAGAGATGGTGACTCGGAAAAAAAAACAAAAAAAAACACCGGGCGGAAGGCAATGGCAAAACCACCGCTCTAAATTGCCAAGAAAAATCATGGAAGCCCATGATCGTCAAGGCCGCGGAGGCCGAATAGTTAGAGCGTCGAACTCAACACTGTTACGACGGCAATCTGAGTTCGAGGGTTTGAGTCACCGGCCGGCGCGTTGTTCCCTTGGGCAAGGAACTTCACCTCGATTGCCTACCTAGCCACTGGGTGGCCAAGCCAGCCCAAGTCAG
This sequence comes from Penaeus monodon, assembly GCF_015228065.2. NCBI lineage: Eukaryota > Metazoa > Arthropoda > Malacostraca > Decapoda > Penaeidae > Penaeus > Penaeus monodon. The sequence goes on along the minus strand of NC_051401.1, from coordinate 47,458,001 downwards.
TGCTGGTCCCAAGCCCGGATAAAATAGAGAGAATGATTACCTAAAAAGGTACCACCGGCACTCTCCGTGGAAAGGAACTGGGGACCCTACCACGTACTCACTCCAAGAGCATCACAACATGAAAAAACTAAGTATCATGCTGTGACCACGGCGGCTCAGACATGAACCTACCGTTAAAAGAAGAAGAACGCTACAGTAACAGCTCAATACTTATACTTATACTTATACTGTCTTAAAAGATACTTCGGAGGCCGTGGCGGTGCTTCATGCCACGCGATTTAGCTAGATTTCGTCGCAACTGCGGTCGTTTGCAATACCCAAATCGCTAATAATTATTATCAATACTGCGTGTATTATTGTCCTTTTAGAAGTTGTCAGTAATTGGTCGCTATAGATAGTGTTTCAGTCATTAATAATTTACCATCGCCATTTCAGATGATTTTTTGTCTTTACCTGCGCGAAAACATGGTATTTGTTTTGTATAAGTGAAATACACATTGTTATTATTTTATATGCATATAAACAATCAGGTGTTTGTGTACTCTTGCCTAATTGTATTGGCTCTCGGCTTTTTATGATTTTTAAATTTTTTCTTCATTCTCTCTCTCTCTCTCTCTCTCATTGATGGGGAGTGATATTATGTGTGTGTGTGTGTGTGCGTGTGCGTGTGTGTGTGTGTGTGTGCATGCATGTGTTTGTTTTATGTTTGTTTGTATTCATGTTTGAGTGGGTGGATAGGTGAGCCGGTGGATGCATACATGTGTGCGATTCCAGGTGTAAAAACATGCATGGCTACGAGTTTCAGCGTGCTTTAAAAAATGGGAAATAAAAAGCCATTATCAAATATATACACAGTTATTTTATTAACCTGGTTATGTTGTTGGCCTGTTAAAGTACATTACATATTATCAAATATAGGTACAAAAAACAAGAGGTAATTATATCTTCACACAATATGCACAAAGACACATGGACAGGTTGGGGGTGTCAGGACTCGCTATACACAGTGGAGGAGCAACAGATTTAAAGAATCGCTAGCTAATACACTCTGTAAGAGGGGTTTCTCAGGAAGGGATCTTGGTACTCGTTGTAATGGGTGGAACTGACTTAGGGTTGACTTCCCTACAATAGTTTGTTTTTTTGGGTGTAAATATGAGATGGTATTTCTATATGGGAACTACAGTAGGTGGTGGCCTTAAAGTGTTCAATTTACTTTTATCTCTTCATAAAGCATATCCACTCGTTACAAGAAGCTGAATATCATAACATATGCCCGCAAAGAAGACTGCCTCACCTTTATCTTTCAAAAAGTGTGAGTTTCCTTTAACTTAAAATAGAAGCACAACTGGACAACACCTATTTCCATGGATATGAATCACAGATTGAATTTCAGTTTTTCTCCCTTTCTCTCTTTATAGCTAAACTCCTTACACACTGGCAGTTGGAAGTGGCAGTTCAGTAACATCAAGAGGAAAGACCACGAGTATAACATGGCAATAACCATAATCAAATATGGCAACAGCCATATGGCATTATGTGGCAATAACCATACTACAGTATGGCAATAAGCCTATGGCATAGCATGACAATGACCATAATAATAATATGGCAAAAACCTACAGAGACTCAGCTTGGTTACACCCTGTAGATAACACTGGTTAGCTTTGAAATAGTCAGTACAAACTACATAATATAGTCTAAACATTGTCAACAACAACAATGCTAATCAACCATGATAACATGCCAAGGGAACATTGAAAACACCTGGTAGGGTTCTGGTAAAGTTAATCAAGCAAGAGGACCATTTGATGCATAGCACTTCTTTTTTTATTTCTGTGTTAACATGCGGCTAAAATACTAGCCTGGGCACCTAAGGAGGGCAGCTAACCATGAGGATATGACAGTGGTTTCCTACTGCTTCTAAATGTTACTCCGCTGGCTCGGACGTAACAGACAGAATTTCTCTGACAAAGCTCCAACATGCTAAAAGTCTTCTTTGTAACAATTTCTCAAGTGTCTTAAAATATATACATTGGCATCGAGAATGTTTCCTATTTACACGGAATAAGCAATTAAAATCATTTGTTACTTAAACGCTAAAATCACAGCTTGGGAATTTGGAATTCCACCATCTTGACTGCAACCTGGGGAAGTCAGTACCCAAAAAATGTTACAGAGGATGGGAAAGTCAGCTACACCAAGGAATAAACTGGTATCAATACCATGAGGCATACTAATAAAAATCACATCTTCATCCCTTTCAGCATTCAAGTTTAGATAATTTCTGACAAAATATCTTGACATTTCTTTACATACTATATATACTCATACTAGACGTGTGTACACTTTTAATTCCTAACAGCTAGATGGGGTTACTTGTTCCTCATCACCAGTGAACACAGTAGAAAGAAGTGCCCACCATCAGGAAGGAGATCTGCTACATAGGAAGCTTTGTTCAGAAGGTATACAACTAAGAGGCGCTTGTACTGTAAATTTCAGAAATCACTAGAAAGGCAATTGTTCATACTTGGATTTTTGCTTCTTCGTTAGAAATCAGCATGGTAAAGGAAGAAAAAATGGTGCACTGACTCCTTGCTGCAGTCGTATCAACCAATGACAATTACCCAATTCTTTTTGTGTTGTAAAATTACATAACAGATCACACATACACAAAGCAAAAATAAATACAAAAAATCGTGGCAATATATACATAAGTGATTTGCAGGACATGGAATGCTTACTGCTTTCGTCTAGCAGCAACATTGCATTTAATTCTCAAATGATTTCTTTCTTACAGAACACAAGATGGTTACAAAATTCATATTATTTATAATTTAACTCACACACCCACAAATTCCTAACTCAAAGGAAGTTCAAAACTCGAGTTCTGATCTCTGGGTTCAAGCATTGCGGTGAACTGTGTCCCCAATGTACACCAGCTTGTGTGCATTAAGGATAACAAATTTGGAGTGAGCAATAAATACTTTTGGGGGTTGATTGTTTTCGACTGTAAGCAAGAATGCATCAATGGCTGTGTTCAAATGTTGGAGGTGCAGTTCCCTTGCGTGCTGTAGAATCCAATCACCTGTCGGTCATTCGGGTCCAAGTTCTGGCTTCCTTGCTTGCTGGGCGTTGTGCAAGGGGCATCGTCCTTTTGCAACACTTTTTCATGATCGCTGTCCACGATCAACTGAGACTGTTTTACTAAATTGTCGAATGATTTGCGCAACTGTGCTGGCAATTCCTTTTTAATTTCTTCATGCTCACGTTCCACACTCTCCCGCGTTTCTAAATTTACGTAATCATAGTCTTCCAGCCAGTTTCTTGAGTCATTTTCATACATATTTTCAAACTTCTTCTCAGGGAGGTCAGGCAAAGGTCTTTCCTGAACAGGAGTCTTCTCGTCATCCGTCCCTTGCTGCCGGATACCTCCTGACACATCCAGACTGTGAGACCTTTTGAAAATAAGGGTTACTTTGTTCTGGATGGTTGAAGCCAGGTGATCAACATCGTCAGCAAGAGAGTGTGCTATTGTGACCAGCTGATTCAGATTTTCTGGGTTTGTGCCACAGATTAAAGCTTGGGTCCAGCTCCCTGGTGCAACCTACTCCAAACATCATCTATGACAGCTGCCATTTTACTGATTGGTTCGAAGAAACGCTGGAGCCTCCGAGCAACGCTTCTCTCTCCATTTCTCGCTGCATTGACAACAGAGCCCTGCCCAAAATCTATCATTTCGTGTACAGATTGCCGGAGACGGAAGATTATTACCTTCATGTCCTCTTCAGAGTCCTCTACTGTGTCTCTTGACAGCCATCTACATGTCTGATGCACCGCTTTCAGCTTCTCTATGGCTCCATAAACCTCCTGATGTAACTTTGCTAGTGTGTCAACAGCAGAGTCCAGCTCCAGGGGCAGCTCCTTCCAATAGCCAATGTCAACGTCTCCGCCTGAGGAGTCCGATCCTGAAGAGAGGCGATTTGGTGCTGCGTCCACCGAATCGGGTTGGCGAACGTCCCGACTGACCTGAGGTGGCACGTCATAGAGTGCTTCTCCTGGATGCGGAGCCCTTGGGAGGTGTCAAGGCCTATATGTTGTGCTGAACGAGGGACATCATAAGCATCCCTGGTGTCTTTGGATTCCCTTGGAGGAAGCCTGGGTCGCTGGGGTTCTGATACCCGCCGAGGCTCAGGGGGGATGTCATACACGTCATGGGATTCTAAACTCGATCTGTTGGAGGATCCTCCGAGAGAAGACAGTGAGAGCGGCTCTGAGGCTGCAAGGGAGGAAGGTGAGGATGAAGTGGAGAGCTGCGCATGACATAATAGACACCCCGCTGGACCGATCACTGAGGGGCATGTCATAGTGCGAATCATGGGTAGCATTGGTGGGCCTTGGCACGTCGTACTCCTGCTGGTTATCACTGGCTATCTGATGGCTCGATGGAGCTCCACCCCGCACACCCTTTATAAGGCTTCCAGGCGCACTACCACGGTGACTATCCTGGTGGGATCTGGGTGAGTCGTAGAGCTGTTGGGGCTTTTGGGAGTCGTAAAGTGGCCGCACTTTGGGGGAATCGTACTGAGATCGTGGAACGTCATACTGGTCCAAGGAAGAGCGCATGTGCTGCCGAGGTGAGTCGTATCTAAGGCTGCTGCTTCATGACAAACGGGAACCCCCTGAAGAAAAAAAAAATAAATATTAGGAAAAAATATATAAACAAATTTCTTTACACATTGAAATCACAAACAATGAAACTATCAAATACTTACGAGAGAAAAAATACAAGGACTGAATGTTAAATTATTTACTATCGAACAATGCAACTACCAAATGCCTGAAGGAAGGAGGGAGAGAGGGAGGGGGAGAAGGGAGAGAGGAAGAGAAAAGAAAGAGAGAAAGAGAGAAAGAAAGAGAGAGAGAGAGAGAGAGTGAGTGAGAGAGAGAGAGAGGAGAAGAGGAGAGAAGGAGAGAGAGAGAGAGAAGAGAGGAGAAGAGAGAGGGGATAGAGAGAGAGAGAGAAGGGAGAGAAGAGAGAGAGAGAGAGCGAGAGAGAGGGAGAAGAGAGGAGAGGAGAGAGAGAGAGAAGAGAGAGAGAAGATAGAGAGAGAGAGAAGAGAGAGATAGAGAGAGAGGAGAGAGAGAGAGATGAGAGAGAGAGAGAGAGAGAGATGATAGAAGATATGATAGAAAAGAGATTGAGTAGATATTAGGAGGATGATTGATGGTGGAATGATGTGAGTGAGACGGATTGAGCATGATGAGAGGAGTGAGTGAAGATGTATGATGGGATGAATGGATATGTAGATGATTGAGAGATACATGAGAGTCATGGAAGTGATTATGATGATGATTGAGATGAATGATGATGATGGATGATGATGATGAGATGATGATGGATGATGATGATGATGATGATGATGATGATGATGTATTGGATGATGATGAGATGATGTGATGATGATGATGATGGATTGATGATGATGATATGATGATGATGATGATGATATGATGATGATTGATGATGATGATGATGATTATGATGATGATGATGATGATGATAGATGATGATATGATGATGATTGATGATGATGATGATGTGTGATGATGATTGGATGATGATGATGATGTGATGATGATGATGATGATTGATGATGATGATTGATGATGATTATGATGATGATTGATGATGATGATGATGATGATGTGATGATGATGATGTGATGATGATGATTAATTATGATGATGATGATGATGTTTGATGATGATGATGATGATGATGATGATATTGATGATGATTATGATGATATGATGATGATGATGATGATTGATGATGATTATGATGATTGATGATGATTATGATGATGATGATGATTTATGATGATGATGATGATGATGATGATGATGATGATGATTGATGATGATTGATGATGATGATGATGATGATATACTACTACTACTACTAAAAGTAATAATAATAATAATAATAATAATAATAATAATAACAACAACAATAGCAGTAATAATAATGATTATGATGATAAAAATGACAATGATACTCAAAATCATAATCATAAAAAAATATAATCAACAATACTAACAATAATAATAACAATACGGTGGGAACAAGAGCAGGTCTCAATGAAGCCAGAGCTATAGAGCTCAAGTTGCAATGTTGAGAAGATAAAGATTGCTTTTTCAATACTGCCTCAGTCAAATTTCCAATTGCAAACAAAATTGCATACATGCAAAATGCACACTAACAGGAAGACCAAATTGTCTTAGTTATTCGTTTTTCATCATTTTTTTCTTCTTCTTCTTCTTCTTCATATTTATCTTATTTTTTTCCTCTCATTTATATTCATTCATCAATACCTCTGCTTAACTTAATTTTTCATCCCCCATTATTTCTCAGTCATCACTCTTACCATTCACTTCCCATTTCCCACTATCTATCGTCACCCCCCTCCCCCTCCCCCCTCCATTCCCATTTCCCACTATCTATCGTCATCCCCCTCCCCCTCCCCCCTCCATTCCCATTTCCCACTATCTATCGTCATCCCCCTCCCCCTCCCCCCTCCATTCCCATTTCCCACTATCTATCGTCACCCCCCTCCCCCTCCCCCTCCCATTCCCATTTCCCACTATCTATCGTCATCCCCCTCCCCCTCCCCCCTCCCCCTCCATTCCCATTTCCCACTATCTATCGTCATCCCCCTCCCCCTCCCCCTCCATTCCCAATTTCCCACTATCTATCGTCATCCCCCTCCCCCTCCCCCCTCCATTCCCATTTCCACTATCTATCGTCATCCCCTCCCCCCTCCCCCCTCCATTCCCATTTCCCACGATCTATCGTCATCCCCCCTCCCCTCCCCCCTCCATTCCCATTTCCCACTATCTATCGTCACCCCCCTCCCCCTCCCCCCTCCCCCCTCCATTCCCATTTCCCACTATCTATCGTCATCCCCATCCCCCCTCCCCCCTCCATTCCCATTTCCCACTATCTATCGTCATCCCCCTCCCCCTCCCCCCTCCCCCCTCCATTCCCATTTCCCACTATCTATCGTCATCCCCCTCCCCCGCCCCCCCTCCATTCCCATTTCCCACTATCTATCGTCATCCCCCTCCCCCTCCCCCCTCCCCCTCCATTCCCATTTCCCACTATCTATCGTCATCCCCTCCCCCCTCCCCCCTCCATTCCCATTTCCCACTATCTATCGTCATCCCCCTCCCCCTCCCCCCTCCCCCTCCATTCCCATTTCCCACTATCTATCGTCATCCCCCTCCCCCCTCCATTCCCATTTCCCACTATCTATCGTCATCCCCCTCCCCCCTCCCCCCTCCCCCCTCCATTCCCATTTCCCACTATCTATCGTCATCCCCCCCCCCCCCCCCCCCCCCATTCCCATTTCCCACTATCTATCGTCATCCCCCTCCCCCTCCCCCCTCCCCCCTCCCTTCCCATTTCCCACTATCTATCGTCATCCCCCTCCCCCCTCCCCCCTCCATTCCCATTTCCCACTATCTATCGTCATCCCCCTCCCCCCCCCCCCCCCCCCATTCCCATTTCCCACTATCTATCGTCATCCCCCTCCCCCCCCCCCCCCCCCTCCATTCCCATTTTCCCACTATCTATCGTCATCCCCATCCCCCTCCCCCCTCCCCCCTCCATTCCCATTTCCCACTATCTATCGTCATCCCCTCCCCTCCCCCCTCCCCCCTCCATTCCCATTTCCACTATCTATCGTCATCCCCCTCCCCCCTCCCCCTCCATTCCCATTTCCCACTATCTATCGTCCCCCCTCCCCCTCCATTCCCATTTCCCACTATACTATCGTCACCCCCTCCCCCCCCCCCCTCCCCCCTCCATTCCATTTCCCACTATCTATCGTCATCCCCCGCCCTCTCACCCCTCCCCCCTCCCTCCCATTTCCACTATCTATCCTCATCCCCCTCCCCCCTCCCTTCCCATTTCCCACTATCTATCGTCATCCCCCTCCCCCCGCCCCCCCCCCCCCCATTCCCTTTCCCACTATCTATCGTCATCCCCCTCCCTCTCCCCCTCCCCCCTCCATTCCCATTTCCCACTATCTATCGTCATCCCCCGCCCCCCTCCCCCTCCATTCCCATTTCCCACTATCTATCGTCATCCCCCTCCCCCCTCCTCCCTCCATTCCCATTTCCCACTATCTATCGTCATCCCCCTCATCCACAGCAATATGTGGCGACTGGTACCTGCGCTGGCGAGTTCCTGGTCCTTTGCTGGATCTACGGGCGTCTCGTTAGGCAGCGCCCGTCCACTACATCATTGGACGGCTTAAAACCTGCTCTGACGAACATCCTGGTCCGCAGGCCTATGGCGATCATTCGATGACGTCCTTCCCACAGCATCCTAAGGTGACCGGTTCTGCAGCAGGGTCCTCCTTCGGTGCCGCGTCGGTTATCGTCGGTCCGACTGCTATATATAATCGGGGAACCAGATCATACACGTAAGGGCCAGAACTAAGAGAAAAAGAAAGGCAACAGAGAAGAGGGGTGTTAAGTACCACTAGCCAGTTATTTACTTAAGTTTGCAGTTTTTAATGTTGGTTTTTAATTTATCTTCTTTTTTTTTTGTTTTATTTTCGCAAAGATAAAGAAGAAAATAGGAGAGGGAGACGTCAGTAGCGATCCGCATGGACATGGCTTGAACTACCAACCGTCTCTGATAGATATAAGGGTAGATAAGGGAAATGATAACGGCAATCCGCAAGGATTTACTTCAACCAATTGTTGCCACACAGAGAAAAAATAAATGTACGAGTCACTCGTCATGACTGACAAAATCGCAGGCTAAAGAGATACATCATAGATCTTTACGCCGGCACTAAGACAACAACAAACCCTATCAATGAAGAGGTTTCAGTGTCTTTTGTTCTGCGTGGATGAGTGAGTGAGTGTGTGTGTGTGTGTTTGTCAGCGACAGCAAGCGTGAATGAGAATGAAAGTAAGAGTGACCTCACACAGAGAATGAATCACTAACACGAACATTAACGTTCACTATCAAAAAACTGAGATAAATTAGCAATGCTAGCTAAAAATTATTTCAACTACCATATTGAATTCAACATTTAATGATATGCGACAGAATGTACACATTAGTGAATAGTGACATAAAAAAATATTCGCAAGCTTTTTAGCAAGCAAATCTTCTCGGGGTCAGAAAATCTGAACTGCCGAGGTAGCCATGTCTAGCTATGCATGTTAGACTTCATCGACGGAGGGATCCTACACCCAAAATGCCGTACACTGAAGCAAACTGAGCCAGGAAAATCTATAAATAATCAGCTCTTTTCTGCGTATCTGTGACAGGCGCTCATGACATTCCCTATGGATATCTACGAATCACACGATCTCCTCGGAATCACCCAAAACATGCAGGCAACTTCAAGAGAGTGAGAAGGGTGTGATTGATAAGTGAATAATTATTCTAACTTAAAACCTAGTCCTACATTAGTTAACGAACGTAACCGCGGGTCACACCAACTCAAAAGTTGCTGATCGAACAAATAACTTCGGTTTTATTTGTACCTACTTTTGAACGTCGGAGCGGAGATCTATTAGGCCTTTACGGAACCCTGGGTTATATCGGGCAATCCTGTGCACTATGATATGGGGGAAGATCCTATGCTATGCTATATCTATATGAAATCGCGTTACAAGCTCGGTTCTAGAGCCGATAGAACGTGTCACCAATGAGCAATGTAACAGTGCTACAGTTAATCCCCAAGGTGTTAACAAAACAACAACCAAATTACGGGAAAAATGAGCGGTCCTCTCTTGACCCTTTCCACGTCCCAACTGACCGGAAAGAAAGTGAGGTCAGGTTGGGGCGAGGGGAGGAACAAGATAAAGTGAAATGATATTTGTGTAAGATAAATCACGAACACGTTAAATTTATTGCAGTTGAAACAACATAAATCTCTAATAATGAGAGAAATTAATTAGCTACTTAACTAACTCATGTTTGTTGACCACATACCGCGATTACACGATAATGCGATCTGAGGTCAGGAGAATAGTGTGAGAACGTGCCATTTGCTGTTACTTAGCATTTCTACCCAACAAAACCAACGGCTTAACATATTTCTGGGGGAAGAAGGAAGGGAAAAGAAATAATAGAAGCAGGGGGCCTAAAACATGTACTCACCTGGATACACATGTCCTGTAGCGGTCGAGCAGTTTTTCTTCAGAATTGGTGTGTTCGTGTTGCGAGCCCAAAGGACGCAACAGCTCCAGTCAACGTACGTAGGATTCACAACACATGTAAATGAGTGAACACATGCTGACGACACTACGACTCGGCTTGGGGTAATAGCGCTGCGCGGGGTCGCGGTGTCCCGCACACGGTAACCTCTGAGCACGGACTTGACACGACGAACTCGTCGGGTCACATGTTGGGTCAACCCGCCCGGAGGGGGAGGGCTTAGCCGACCTTACCACGCCGGGCACTAAGCACGAACTGTCGGGTCAGGTGAGGTCAGATAACATCTACGCCCTCGCTGAGTCAATGGTTCTTATTTGGGATTTGGAGCCACGTGGTAAACAGCCATAAACTTATGTATATGCCATAGCGCGCGCGCGTGTGTGCGTGTACATACATAGATAGATACACACACAAACACAAACACACACACACACACGGGGAAAAGAACATCAAAGAACATCAAGAACTCGGTCCATTTTTACCCGCAAGACTATCGATCTGCCTCTGGACTTGCAGGAGACGCCGAGCGAGCTGCCTTCTGCTTATGGCCGAGTTTCCTTCGTAACGTTGAACTGCAACAGAGGGGCTTCCGTTATGCTTAGGTGGTGGGGGAAGGAGATGGTGGGGGAAGGGGAAGGGGAGGGGTGGTGGGGGAAGGGGAAGGGGAGGGGTGGTGGGGGAAGGGGTGGTAGTGGTGGTGAGGGAGGGGGAAGGGGTGGTGTTGGTGGTGGTGAGGGCGGGACGGGAGGAGGGAGGGATGGAGGAAGAAGTGGTGGAGATGGAGGGGTAGGGAGGGAGGAGGTGTTGGTGGAGGAGATGGAGGGGGAGGGGTGGTGGTGGAGGAGAGGAAGGGGGAGGGGGGAGGAGCAACATATGAAGCCTTCTGCTAGAACTAGGTTTGTTGGAGGTGGTAAGGTGTGGGAAGAGGGTGTGGGGGAAGTGGTGGTGATGGTGAGAAGGGTGGAGGTGGGAGGGGGAAACGGGGAGGCGGTGGTGGAGATGGGGAGAGGGAGGTGGGTGGTAGGAGGGGGAGGAGGGGAAGGAGATTCTGTTAGGAATAGGTTTGTTGGAGGTGGTGAGAAGGGGGAGGTGGAGGGTGGTGGTGGTGATGTTGGTGATGGTTATGGTGATAGTGGTGTTGATGGTGGTGGTGGTGATGGTTATGGTGGTGTTGGTGGCGGTGTTGGTAGTGGTGTTGATGGTGGTGTTGGTGGCGGTGGTGGTGTTGGGGTTGGTGGCGGTGGTGGTGTTGGGGTTGGTGGCGGTGGTGGTGGTGGTGGAGGGGAGGGGAATGTTGATATTGGTCTAATAACAATGTTACAGTCTTATATTAAATGACTATCTAATCTTAAAAAAGTATACCTAATCCATAACCTTTAAAAAAATGCAATAAAGCACAGACCTAAACTAAAGAAATATATTTAACTCGCGGCCTAATCTATAGGAGTGAACCGAGTTCTCAGTCAAAAACTACAAGATCTATTTCCAGTCCAAGATTTGCTGATAGAAAAGACCTTTGATCAATCAATTAATCTTCGTATTTATATGAATAATCTTCCATTATTCATTTTACATTTTAGTTCGAAAATTTTAAAAAGTTATTTTCGAACACCAATAGAATGGATAAATCGATCAATAAAAAATCGTTCTTACATAATGTTTATTGTATTTCTTTATTTTTTTAAATTCTTATCATTATTTTATTTTTTATCCATTCTCATTTTCGAATTCCTTTAACGTGGATAAATTAATCAATTAATTTACATCATGTATACTGTCTCTCCTTATTTCTCACTCCTCTCTTAATTCCCCCTTTTGTTTTTTTGTTTCTCTCTCTCTCGTCTATCTTATTCTACCCTCCTTTTTTCCAGATCCGGTAGCATGATGGATAAATACTGTTACGCCGACCGCCTCGTCTCTCTGCCACCAACACAAGGCAGGCTAGGCAGACGGCGTGCTATCCACAGGGTCGTGAACACTGAACAGCTCCAAGAGGCACCGAGCACCACAGCCTCCCAGAACACCACGAGAGGGGGCAACGCCACTGGGGAGGCAGGGCACAAAATAAACACAAAATGACAGTCTTTCCTTTATTTACACAAGTTATTTACCCGTACACTTTTCTATAGGCACAATACAGGGGGGAAACCAGCTTGTCACACTGCACGATACGGCTTATAACAGGGCAACACAAAGTATATCAGGTCACAAGGGCACACACGAGGTCTTCACCGGAGCAGCCCCCAACTGGGTCTTTCTTGGCTTGTTCCTCCCTCCTCCACTCACAGCCAGTTGCGTCATGTTTGCCCAGGTCATCCTTTTTATGTTAACACATGTTTCGCACAGAGACAAAGTGTCGGTAGAAAATTACTAAATCATATTGTCAGGTCCAAACTGGAGGTTCAAACTAACCGCCTTTGGATTTTGTCAACAACCTCTGTTCTCTCTAGGTCAACCAAATCATTCACAAAATTACACAGCACTTGCCGACTCTAAGGTCGATCTCGCCTGGACTGACATCGTCCTCGGGCGCCGAGTGGTTGAGGCCGGGTCTTTACCATGCCACATGCCTGCCTTCTCTACCACGGAACAAAGGACGTGGGGAATGCGATGCTGATATTGACTTGGATGAGACGTCCCGGGCTCCGCTTCCACCAACGAGGCGGGCAGTGTTAAGAAATAATATGAACATGGTTATAAAAATAACCAACGAACGTATTTTAAACCAAGGCTCGTTACTTGGATGGTGTTGAAGTCTCTGAGAAAAATAAAAGATTTATTTATTTCCTAAGTCCCATACCGTAGATATTTACAGCCCGAAATGTACAGTTTTCGCGTAAATTGTACATTACAAGTTTTCCTGCGTGCCCGAACTCAACCAGACACATTGAAGTCTACTGGGTCTACGCCCCGATACACAAATAACGACAATAAACTCCTCTTTCTCTTGAATAAAAAAAAGCATAATATGCAAAATATGTTGTATAGATATTAACTTATCTCCTGACGTTTAGCCTTATGAAGTACATTTTCTTTGGTCTTTATTGTTTGAAGAATACGATATTAATAGTATTACTTACAGATATGATGATAACAATAGCAAAGATGATTATGATAATGATAGTAAAGATCATCAACCGCCATCGTTAATATTGACGTTAATATAGGTATGAAAAATAACAGCAAAAATAAGATGACGGTAACTATAACAGTAATCATGATGATAATAATGGGGATTTTAACGATGGTAATAATAACGATAGTGATAATAATATTAAGGCATTTTTAGTAGGGTTTCCAAAACCCCTAACCATTTTATACACATTTTATACGTGTTTACCCTTTCCGCGTGCATTATTGGAACCTGTTGAAACGTTTTGCTTATTATCAAGGTTTGCCTCTACCTTAATGCAATGGTTTACACTATCCAAATGTGCAATAAAAAAATGCTTTTACTAAATCTGAAAACTAGAGTTGAAAGTTTCTACAGCCTGGTGTGTATAAACAATACGAGTTGAAGAGTAGTGTGTGTGTGTGTGTGTGTGTGTGTGTGTGTGTGTGTGTGTGTGTGTGTGTGTGTGTGTGGTGTGTGTGCGTGCGTGCGTGTGCTTGTGCGTGTGTGCTTGTGTGCGCGCGCGCGCGCATATTTGCACACGAACACACACACAGACACACACACACACACACACACACACACACACACACACACACACACACACACACACACACACACATATACGTCCACAGACAAATATACTGATACATACATGGTTGTCTTCAGCAATTATTTCGTCGTTACAGGAAGCAGCCTTAAGATGAAACGCCAGACGAGCCTGGCGATGGCGCCGGTGGAGGCTACGGCAACGTTGGCGATGCTGGCGCGGCTGGCGACGGCGACGCACGCGAGTGTGTCCTTGATGAGCAACGGCTACGAAGGGCCTGTCGTGGCAATTTCACCGTCCGTAGATGAACTTTACTCTGTTGACGTCATTGATTCCATTAAGGCTTGTGGAAGAAGGAAGTGTGAAGAGGCGGGTAAAAAAAGAGAGCAAGGATGGAGGGAAGAATGAGAGAGAGAGGGAGGGAGGGAGAGAAAGAGAGAGAGAGGGGAGGGAGGGAGGGAGGGAGGGAGAGAAAGAGAGAGAGAGAGGGAGGGAGGGAGGGAGGGAGAGAAAGAGAGAGAGAGGGGGAGAGAGAGAGAGAGAGAGAGAGAGAGGAGAGAGAGAGAGAGAGAGAGAGGGGGGAGGGAGAGAAGGGGGGAAATAAAAGACAAAGAGAGAGAGAGAGAGAGAGAGAGAGATAGAGAGAGAGATAGATAGAAGAGAGAGAGAGAGAGGTGAGAGAGAGAGAGTTCAAATTCAAATTCAAAAAGTTTATTCCATAATAATGGTTATTACAAACTTACATGGCAAGTAAATACAATATCACATGAGTTAAGAAGATTTGTCGCCTAACTTCAACATATAATTGGATAAATTATGTATGGAAAGAAATATATCTCTTTAAATCATAGATAATTCACATGAGATAAAAAAAATCACATAGTTTTGTGTATCCACTTACTTACATAAAATCAATAAAATCATGACGTTACACAAAATCAATAAAATCATGACGTTACATAAAATCAATAAAATCGTAGCGTTACTTAAAATCAATAAAATCATAGCGTTACATAAAATCAATATACTCATAAGAGTTACATAAAATCAATAAAATCATGGCGTTACATGAAATCAATAAAATCATAGCATTACATAAAATAAAGAATGAAATGTAAAACATTAGAATTAATTAGATTTACTGAGATTACTTATTTAGTAGGAAGACTTTGAGTTTCTTTTTAAAAGAAATTATGCTTTCCACATCCTTCAGTGATTGGGGTAAACTATTCCACAATAGAGGTCCTCTTACATGAAATGACTTTTTTCCAATGTCCGTGAAGGTTCGAGGAACTAATAGATCGTTGCTTTGCCTGGTTCCCAAACCATGGCTATCACTGACATTCGGAAGTGGAAACAGCCAGTGAGGAAGCTGTTGTCTTAATATTTTAAAAACTAAAATACATAAATCAAAGGCACATTTCTGGTCAATTCTCAACCATTGCAGCTCATTTAGAATGGGACTAACATGGTCGTATTTGCGGCCACCCAAGACTACTTTACTTGCAAAGTTTTGTAGTTT
>NC_051401.1:47427571-47430071 GCF_015228065.2 Penaeus monodon | reverse complement strand
GAGAGAGGAAGCGAGAAGAGAGAGAGAGGAGAGGAGAGAAGGAGAGAGAGAGGGAGGGAGAAGGAGAGAGAGAGAGAGGGAGGGAGAAGGGAGAGAGAGAGAGGGAGGGAGAAGGAGAGAGAGAGAGAGAGGAGAGAGAGAGAGGAGAGAAGAGAGAGAGAGAGAGAGAGAGGGAGAGGAGAGAGAGAGAGAGGGAGATAGAAAGGGAGGGAGAAGGAGAGAGAGAGAGAGGAGAGAGGAGAGAGAGAGAGAGAGAGGAGAGAGGGAGAGGAGAAGGAGAGAGGAAGAGAGGGAGGGAGGGAGGAGAGAGAGAGGAGGGAGAGGAGAAGAGGAGAGAGAGGGCAGGAGAAGGAGAGGAGAGAGAGAGAGTGGAGAAGGAGATGAGGGAGGAGAGAGGGAGGGAGAAGGAGAGAGAGAGGGAGGGAGAAGGAGAGAGAGAGAGGGAGGGAGAAAGGAGAGAGGGAGGAGAGAAGGAGAGAGAGAGAGAGAGGAGAGAGAGAGGAGAGAGAGAAAGGAGAGAGAGAGAGAGGGAGGGAGAAGGAGAGAGAGAGAGGAGGGAGGAGAAGGAGAGAGAGAGGGGGAGAGGAGGGGAAGGGAGAGAGGGAGGGAGAAGGAGAGGAGAGAGGAGGGAGGAGAGGAGAGAGAGAGAGAGAGAGGAGAGCAGAGAGAGAGAGAGAGAGAGGGGGAGGGAGAGAGAGAGAGAGAGGGAGGGAGAAGGAGAGAGAGAGGAGAGAGGGAGGGAGAAGGAGAGGGAGGGAGAAGGAGAGAGAGATTGAGGGAGAAAGAGAGAGAGGGAGGGAGAAGGAGGGAGAGAGAGAGGGAGGGAGAAGGAGAGAGAAGGAGGGAGGGAGAAGAGAGAGAGAGAGAGGGAGGGAGAAGGAGAGAGAGAGAGAGGGAGGGAGAAGGAGAGAGAGAGAGAGGGAGGGAGAGGAGAGAGAGAGAGAGGGAGGGAGAAGGAGAGAGAGAGAGAAGGAGGGAGAAGGAGAGAGAGAGAGAGAGGGAGGGAGAAGGAGCGTTTAAAAAAAATCCCTTGGACGCAAGACGCGCGTTGCGTTTTTTTTTTAAAGTAATGTTTCTTTCTTTCTAAGCAAACTTCAAAGATACATATCCCAGGGCAGATCGGAAAATAGCCGTAAGTATTTTGTTTAGATTTCGTCAAAATAGTTATTAGTTAGACAGAAGGCAATTATAGATAAATATTAAAAGAGGGAAATATTAATATAAATATAATTATTGGGAGATGCGAAGTTATGGGGGGCTAAGGCGGAATAAGAGAAATAAGAGAAAGAGAAAAGAAAAAAAAAGAAGATAAAAGAAAATAATATATATAAAATGAGTATAAGATAAAAATAAATAAAATAAATTAAGGATAGGAGAGAGATAATAGAAAAAAAAATGATAAAAAAAGATAAAAAGTGAGAGAAGAGAGAAGAAAAAAAGTGAAAAAGGAAATAGGGAGAGGAGGAGGAAAAACAAAAGAAAAGAGAAAAGAAAGAATAGAGAATGAAAAGAAAGAATATAGAAAAATTGAAAAGTAGTCAGAAAGGGGAGGATAAAGTTAAAAAGACGAGACTAAAAAAATTTTTACCCCAGTTTTTTTTTTACAGTTCTTTTTTTCATAATAAATAAACCAGCGATGAACCTAAATTTTTCTTTATTTAATGCTAGCATTATATAAATTATTATTTTATTAATTTAATATTATTATAATTTTAAAAAGCTCGGAATGGAGTTGCTCAGAAAAAAAAAAAAAAAAAAAAAAAAAAAAAAAAAAAACAAAAAAAAAAAAACACCGGGCGGAAGGCAATGGCAAACCACCGCTCTAAATTGCCAAGAAAATCATGGAAGCCCATGATCGTCAAGGCCGCGGTGGCCGAATGGTTAGAGCGTCGGACTCAAGACTGTCACGACGGCAATCTGAGTTCGAGGGTTCGAGTTCCCTGCTATCATCGTCTCCCTCTGACTCACTTTCCGACAGCTGGTGGTCCTTTTTCTTCGAATCCCCCTCTTGCTTGGCCACCTTCTCAAAGAATGAATTTATAGATGTCTGATGATTAGGTGACCTCTTCAGGGAAAATCCTCTTCTTGTGCTAAGATTTGGAGGTTCCTTGTTGGCCAACTTACTGCTCTCTTTGGCATTGTCGTCCATGAGTTGCGAGGCGCTCTTGAAGCCAGAGCCAACTTTATTCTTGTTCTTCAACTCTTTTTCCACTTGCTTGGCCCACTGGTTGAGTTAACTGCTATTGTGTCTTTGCTGATACCCATCATCTGAAATGAAATGAAAAAAAAAAAAGGAAAAAATAAATAACCTCATTCTATAAAAGAGGAATGAGGTGACATCTCTTCAACATCTCCAACTTTTTCCTCTAGATTTTTCTATTTTCAAATACAATTTTAAAGATCGGTCCGTGCTAAGTTAATGGAACCATTAATGATAAATATGGAAAAAAAGAGAGAAAAGGTAAGAAAAAGAGAAGAGAACGAGGTGGATAAGACAATC
>NC_051401.1:47417571-47420071 GCF_015228065.2 Penaeus monodon | reverse complement strand
AAGGAATATTGGGAATCTTGGCCCTCAGATGCCCCAAGCGAAGGAAGTCTGGTCTGAAATCGTGTCCCCACTGACTCACACAATGGGCCTCATCCCCCACGAAATATGAGAGTTTTGTGTACTTGTACAGCCTATCTAAGAGACCCTGTAAAGATATTCATACTGGGTAAGTTGAGAGGTAATTTTGGTACCTTTCAAGTCACAAGGCAAAGCCCTATAATGTTTTAAATGCCCTGATATAAATATACATGATTTTAAAACCATGTACTGTTTTAAATGCCCTGATATAAATATACATGATTTTAAAACCATGTACTGTTTTAAATGCCCTGATATAAATATACACATCTTTAAAACAAGTCATTGTTTCAAATGCCCTGATATATATATATATACTCCATTCTATATACACATAAACTATTCTTGAAGATATAAGAACAATAAGAAAGTAAAAAAATATATTACATACCTTTAAAAAAATCTTTTGCAGCCTGTTCTGGCGTAATGTACAAAAGGCGAGTGTTTGGGGACATGCAAGAGAGATCAGCAAGCACTCTCTTGCGCTCTTTGCTTGTCATTTTGGAGTTGATGGATTCTGCAACAATCTTCAGTTTCTGCATGTGCTCCATTTGATCCTGGTAATTTTAGAGAGAAATCAGAAAATGTCAGGAATATTTTGTGACAGCTGCTCTCTGGTTGTTTGTAATTGTTGGTATGCATGTTCTCAAATCATAATGATAATCTATAAAATCTTATCATAATGAAAATATTCTTATTTATTGAAAGAAAATGATTAAGGAGCAGCAACCTGTTTGTATACTCACTGTGTAGCGTCGCAGAGAACGCAGAAATATGTCTCGCTCCTGCAATCTTCAATATGCTTCGATTCGGCTCCCTTATGCTGCTAAATATAGCACTGCGCTAAACACTATAGCCACAGCACTACATTTCACTATAGCACCACAATCCACTGCATTAATGAAAATCACTCCTGAGCGGGTTGTTTCCTGAGCGGCCACGAGGGTGGAGGAGGCACGGGCAGGCGACAGGACCGCCGTCAAGCTATCCAACAGTACGCCATCCAACACAAGCCATCCCACAGAATCCATCCAACATAAGAAAAATAGGTCAAACCTCGTTCCTATGTATTGAGCGAATCTAAAAACAGGAATAAAACCGGAACGAAGACTGGTTCCCTTCTTCGGAAGTAACGATAATGTACAGGAGAAAGTTCGACACTAGTCGATATGAGCTTCTGTTGGATGGAAACTGAACCGTCAGCCAACAATAACAGCGCTCCGCAGTGTACTTAATTTCAAAATTTTATATTTCGAAAATTAGGAACTGTCCCACTAAACCCCCTTGGGGTCAGATAGAGGTCCCTCCCCACTACAGGAATCTGTTAGCCCCTCGGGGTCCAGATCCTTTGTTTTCGAGAACTGGAGGTCCAAAGTTGACACCTCCAGGACGTTGTCCTTATGTTGGATGGAATTTCAAATTCGAATATCTCGAAAATTAGGAACTGAGCCCTAGGTTCCTGATCACTTCATTTCATTCTCGTTCGCATCTTAACCTCTATCAAATTAAAATTTATATAACACTACAGTTATTTCTCATTTTGTGATTTCTATTGATGTTTTATTGCAGCACAATATTCTTGGTCTCCCGTTCGCTACCAATTACTTGGTACCCAGGAATCGCCACGAGGAGGCCGGAGACCGGAGATTCCCGTAGAGTGCAGCGTATACAGCTAAATTGTCGCCCTTTTATTAATTTTTTTGGTCACATGTTTGGGCGCCACGTCCCGGCAGCAAAGGTCGTTTTGCTTCAAACGGGTTTCACCAAGGTGCGACGCTGTCGTGTCACTCACAATGAAGATCGGCAAAAATAAAAAAAGGAAAGTTTCGACGGCTGAAAGGAATTACATAACAATTACGTGATCTACTCGATCTTTGGTGAAATCGTAATTCCTGTCATGCCTTTCAACATCCACTAAATTTAGATGGAAGTGAATAAAACAAGATTTTTCACTAAACACATCGGGACGGACTTGCTGAAAAAAAAGAGTTGCGCAGACAGGCCAAACACTACAATCAAGATGGCCGCTATTGCATCGCAGAGCGCATTCCCTCGGAACTCAAATTCCCGTGACTATGGCCACCAATCCAAAGGTTAGATTCAGAACGAATAATTCATTTTAAACTAAGCATTTTTATTTTAATGGACATACTGATTAGTTTAAAAGGCAGTATTCTTTGTAAATCTTTATCCCTGAAATACGAATCAAATGTAAAGGTCCATTTCCACTAGAACGTTTTTCCGCCGCGTTTTCACCACCGTGCGATAGATCCTTTGTTATACCTTATGAATAACAATTGATTTCCGCGCGGCGGGGAAAACGCGGTGGAAAAACGCTCTAGTGGAAATATAGGTACGATAATATTGTCATCATATCCCGTATATGGCGGCATCACAATATGGCACTCACAACTCACATAAG
>NC_051401.1:47400071-47402571 GCF_015228065.2 Penaeus monodon | reverse complement strand
CTCATTAATTATTTTTTTCTTTTTACGTCCCCTAAAAATAGGCTTTTAAAAAAAAAAAATTTCAAAAAATTTTTTTAAAAAAAACCCCTTTCTGGCCTTAGGGGGGGTATTAAAACTTTTTTTTTAATAAAAAATTTTTTTTTACCGCCCTGGAAAAAAAAATAACCCCATCTTAAATTCCTCTTTTCTTTTTTTAAACAACCTGGTTCCCCTGTAGGGGGGGGTTCTCTCCCCCAAAAAAAAAAAAACCCCCAAAAGCCCTTTTTTTTCTCTCCTTCCTTGGGGGGGGGGGCTCTTCCCTCTTTCCCCCCACCCCCCACGCCTCTTTTTCCCCTTTCCCCTCTCCTTTTCCCGTTTATTTTTTCTCTCTCCCCCCCCTCTCTTTTTCTCTCTTTTCCCCCTCTCCCTCTCTCTTCTCCCCCTCTCTCTCTCTTCCTCCTCCTCTCCTTCCTCTTTTTTCCTCTTCTCCCCCCCTCTCTCTCTCTCTCTCTCCCTCTGCTCTTCTCCTTCTCTCTTTTCCCCCTCTCTCCTCCCCTTCTCTCTCTCTTCTCTCTTTTTCCTTCTCTCTTTTCTCTTTTTCCCTCTCTCCCTCTCTCCTCTCTTCTCCTTCTTCTCCTCTTCTCTCCTGTCCTCCTTTTCCCTCCCCCCCTCTCCTCCTCCTTCTCTCTCCCCTCCCTCCTCCTCCCTCTCTCTCTCTCTCTCCCTCCTCTCTCCTCCTCTCTCTCTCTCTCTCTCCTCTCTCTTCACACCCCTCCTCCTCCCCTCTCTCTCTCTAAATTTCGTCGTCTTTCTTATTTTTCTCTGTCTTTTTATCTTTTCTTTTCCCTTTTTGTTTCATTTTTATTTTTCAATTAAATATTATCTTTTATCATCTCATCGATTTTGGGGATTACGAAATTATGGTTTTATTAAGTCCCCAGGGAAGGGGGGAAAAGGGAAAGGGGAAAGGGGGGAAAGGATAAAAGAAAGAGATAGATAAACAAATTTGTTTATTATCTTCTTATCTGCGTCCATCTTTCTATCTATTCATCTGTCTATTACTTACTTCCTTCGTCTCTCCCTCCATATATCTGAAAAATTATCTATGTCCCTATCTGTCTATCTATCTTTCTTTCTGTCTGGCTATCTATCTATCTGTCTATCAATTATATATCTGTCCACTTCTTTCCCTCTCTTTCTTTATCCATATGTCTGTCTTTCTCCCTCTCCCCTCTCTCTCTCTCTCTCTCTTTCTGTCCTTCATTCTTCCTTTCTTTCTTTCTTTCTTCCTTTCTTTCTCTCTTTCATTCCTTCCTTCTCTCTCGCTCTCCCTTTCTTTCTTTTGTCTTTCATTCTATCCTTCTCTCTCTCTCTCTTTCTTTCGGTCTTTCATTCTATCCTTATCTCTCTCTCTTTCTCTCTCTCCTTCATCCCCCCTCTTTCACTCTCTCTTTTTCTTCTGTCTTTCATTCTTTCCTTCTCTCTCCCTCCCCCCCCCCCCCCCTCTCTTCTCCTCTTTTCTCTCTCTCTTTCCTTTTCTCTCTCTCTCTCCTTTTCCCTCTTTTCTCCTCTCTCTCTCTATTTCTTTCCCCTCTCTCTCTATCCTCTCTCTCTCTCTCTCTCTCTCCCCTCTCTTCTCTCCTCCTCTCCCTCCTCCTCCTCTCCTCTCTTTCTCTGATCTCTATCTTCTATCTCCTTGAAAAATTTCGCACTAACCCCACCAAAAAAAACCCCCCCACCAAACCCCCCACACACCAACCCCCCACCCCCACAAAACCCCACACCCACACACACATATTATTCATGTGCATTTTTCACTGCAGCAAAAGACCTCTCCCCCCCAAATCCCACTACCTATGCCCCCCCCCCCCCCCCCTGCCCCCGTGCCCCGTGCCCAGGGGAACCTCCCAAAAAAACTTCAAACTTCATGTGTTGCCGATTTTTATCCCTTCGTTTCTTGGAGGAAGTTTTTTTTACTGAAAATCCCCGGGCTCGGTCGTTTGGGGTAGATTTCTTTTTTTTTTTATTTTCAGCGGAGAAAGAGGGGGAGGAGAGAGAGAGAAGAGAGAGAGAGAGAGAGAGAGAGAGAGAGGAGAAAGAGAAAGAGAGAAAAAAGAGAGAGGAGAGACGTATCAAACAGAGTGCGAAAGAGAGAGAGAGGAGAGGAGGGGAGAGAAGGAGAGAAGGAGAGAGAGAGGGAGGAAGAGAGAGAGGGAGAGAGAGAGATTTATCAAACAGATGGGGAAAAAGGGGGAGGGGAGAGAGAAGAGAAAAGAGAGAGAAAGAGAGAGGAGAGAGAGATAAAAGAGAGAGAGAGAGAGAGAGAGGAGACTATCAAACAGGTGCGAAAAAAGAGAGAGAGGAGAGAGAGTAAGGGAGAGAAAAAGAGACGTATCAAAAAGAGTCGAAAGAGAGAGAGGAGGAGAGGGAAAGGGGAGAGGGAGGAGAGAGAAAGAGAGACGTATCAAACGAGTGCGAAAAGGGGGAAAAGGAAAAAAGGGGGAAGGGGGAAAAAGAAGGG
>NC_051401.1:47331874-47394374 GCF_015228065.2 Penaeus monodon | reverse complement strand
TTATCCTCTGTTCTTCGATTATCTCTCTTTCTATCAACAGCTCTTCTTTCATTCTGCTGTTCTTCTGATTCGCAATCTCTGGCAGCTTCCCCAAAGAGATCAATCACCTTCAGCTTCTTTTCCCCCTTCGATGTCTCTTTTCTGCTTCGTCCTTTGGAGGAGCTGGTGTCATCTTTGTGTGAATGCTTGCTGCTGCAGGACTTAGAGCCATCTTCTTTGTGCTTGGAGTCTTTTTCAGACTGATGACGATTCTCTTTTGTGCTGCTATGGCCTCCACTTTCTGGCTCTGAGTCTGATTGCTGGGAGTCTGTGTTCCCAAACAGGTCAATTTCTGTTAGCTTGGTTCTTTTCCTTGTCGATATCTTCCCACTTACCCTGTCCTCTTCCACTGTTCGTTTCTGGCCTCTGGAGGTATCACGGTTACTTGGTGAATGACTGCGCTTGTTGTGCAAGTAAGAATTTTTGTTGTGAGAGTATTCCATGTATGACTCTTCATCCTTCACAGGGGAATTCCTAGAGGTTGTGTCATGTTCTGCAGAATTCACATTTTCCTTTCCTCCTGAAACTGAGCTTCCTAACAAATTTTTATCTTTATCTCTTTTAAGCATATCATCTGCACATTTCCTCTCATCACAGCTGTCCACATCCTGCATGTCAATGTCTTGATTGGAATCTTCACCTATTTCCTCCTCCCCAATTATACTGACCTCATCTCCCTTATCATATGTAAAACCTTCAGATTCTGGAAAAGCATAACTAATATCATCTTTCTTTTCCCTTTTCTCACTTTCTTTGTCTCTGTTATCAGCAATTTTTTGAACATCACTGTCATCAGCCTCATCATCATACTCAAGGTCTGAGAGGGACACTTCCTCCAACCCAAACTCCTGATTCTCGTCAGGATCATATCTGCTGTCACAGTCACTGTCTAAATCTCTCTCCTTATGGCTCTGGAGACTGCTTTTGGCATTATCCCCTTGCTCTCCTTCCTTGTTCTCTTCCACCTCCTCCTTGTCCAGTTTAGGATTTCGCTCCCTGTTATCACCGTCTCCCTCTGACTCACTTTCCGACAGCTGGTGGTCCTTTTTCTTCGAATCCCCCTCTTGCTTGGGCGCCTTCTCAAAGAATGAATTTATAGATGTCTGATGATTGGGTGACCTCTTCAGGGAAAATCCTCTTCTTGTGCTCAGATTTGGAGGTTCCTTGTTGGCCAACTTACTGCTCTCTTTGGCATTGTCGTCCATGAGTTGCGAGGCGCTCTTGAAGCCAGAGCCAACTTGATTCTTGTTCTTCAACTCTTTTTCCACTTGCTTGGCCCACTGGTTGAGACTCAGCTTAGGCTCGTGATCCGCAAGCTCATTTCGAAAGTTAAGTGCTGTTGTGTCTTTTCTGATACCCATCATCTGAAAAGAGATGAAAAAAAAAAGGGAAAAATAAATAGCCTCATTCTATAAAAGAGGAATGAGGTGACATCTCTTCAACATCTCTGACTTTTTCCTCTAGAGATTTCTATCTTCAAATAAAATTTTAAAGAGGGAGAGGAGGGAGGGAGGGAGGGAGGGAGGGAGGGAGGGAGGGAGGGGGGAGGAGAGGAGAGGAGAGGAGAGGAGAGGAGAGGAGAGGAGAGGAGAGGAGAGGAGAGGAGAGAGGGAGGGAGGGAAGGAGGAACTAAGTTAATGGAACCAAAAAAAGGGCTGTATGATTAAGTTTGATTTTATCAAAATAAGTTTATTGACATACTTTACTTGAATATATTTTTCAGAAAAATAGCTAACAAAATACACCC
Source organism: Penaeus monodon (assembly GCF_015228065.2). Lineage (NCBI taxonomy): Eukaryota > Metazoa > Arthropoda > Malacostraca > Decapoda > Penaeidae > Penaeus > Penaeus monodon. The sequence continues at coordinate 47,392,588 of NC_051401.1, read as the reverse complement.
ATTGATGTTAATAACATTACAACAAGAGAAACCAAAATTTCTATTAGCTATCATATCTTGGAATGGAATGATTTTATAGCCAGTGCTTTTAAAGAGTGCTTGTAGTATCATGGTCAGGCAGACATCCAATGAAAATGTGGATAAACTGATGGTTCCCACAAAACGCCACCGAAATGCCTGACATCACAAACTAGGAATCTAATATACTTTGACTTATTTTCTATCATCACTACCATACTTCAAAACAGAACAAAACAGAACCTGAAAATTCCCTTAGAAAACCAAAACATCAAACAGCCTTCTTTACCACTACTGCAACGTCACAACACTCACCAGTGACATCATACCCTTCCGGTACATCATGATGACATTTGTGGAGGTGAAGATGCTGTACTCCAGCTTGACAGCGACATCTTCTATGTCTGACTCCTTGAGGGTCTTCTCCACTGGCGACAGATGCTTGCAAGCTTCATAGTTCTTGACCAGGGCCTGCACCACCAGCTGGAGGTAGCTCTCACGGGTCTGGAAGGGAGAACTTGGCTGTGAATGTGCTTGAGTTTGATGTTGACACTCAATGTGCTATGGGAGGAGGGAGGAATGTTGTGAGAGAGGGAGAGAGGGAGGAGAGGAGAGAGGGAGAGGAGAGGAGAGGGAGAGAGGAGAGAGAGGAGAGAGGGAGAGAGGAGAGAGAGAGAGAGAGAGAGAGAGGAGAGAGAGAGAGAGAGAGAGAGAGAGAGAGAGAGAGAGAGAGAGAGAGAGAGAGAGGGGAGGGAGGGAGAGAGAGAGAGGGGGGGTTGAGGGATAAATATGGAAAAAAAGAGAGAAAAGGAAAGAAAAAGAGAAGAGAATGAGGTGGATAAGACAATCACAACATGTAACAATAATAACCAGCACTCTGAAACTCACTCCCACATTCAGCCCTGAAATCTTGGATGTGTATTCGGCATTAGTCAGCTTGGATCTGTTGGCCCTCTCCTTCTCCTCCTTCTCCATTTTCTCCTTCTCTTTCTGCTCCTTCAACCGACTTGCATAGGATGAGGAAGAGCCCGAGGAGCCACCCCGCTGGCCACCATTGCGACGGAGGGCGAACTGCTGCTTTATGAGGGTAGTTCTCTCCTTTTTCTCAATTTGCTGTGTCTCTCTTACTCGGTCCTCACCATCACAGTCCCCATTGTAATCATCTTGTTCTCTATGGGGGATAGATTTATAGGGGTATTAATTAAATTTTGAATGCTAATTATCTGGTGCAAAGTTTAACTTTTAATTCAATTGTGATGGGCATTTCCCACACACACCTTAGGGCAGGCTTCACCAAGCATGGCATAGTGGCACATGTCACATGGCAAAGAGTCCAGCCATACCATACCATAGACTTATTTACCATCATACAAGCAAGACCTTGTGGGAAGGAGAGATGGTGATGGGGGTACTAATGATTTGGTATTATGTGTATATGAGAGTTCTGATGTGTTTGGAGACTGCTGCTTCAAGTTGGTTATCATTTAAAGTCAAACTCCAATGCAAGTAGGGAAATCAGTATGTCGTTCCTTCAAAATACACAAGTAATTTTTTATTATCTAATGACTACCTTCATCAAAACAGCAATATAGGAACAGGCTTAAAAAGAAGAAGAAAAAAATGCAATGAGATTTGAAATCAAAGCAAATCACCCAATGTTGATGACATAAAGAAAGAAGGAAAAGAAGGGAGAAAAAGAAAGGGTAAAGAGCAGAGTAAGTAGCAGAGCAAAAACCTAAGACCCCCTACAGCTACCTTTTCATCCCCCTTCTCCCTCCGCCATACAAGTCCTCATCGTAGCTATCCTCGAAGACCGCCACTGCCCCAAAACGATAATTTGACTTGCGAATGAGGGAGGCGCTCCATTGCTCTACCAGCTTATCGACAGCACGTGGATTGGTGCAGTAATCACACCTCTTCTTGCAATCAGGTTTATCGTCACCGAAAAACTTGGCAAAGGAATGGTGTCTGCAGCTGTTGGGAATATGGGATATATCTCTTTACATTTGCTGTGATAAAATTTCCTTTTTATCATTATCATTATCAACGTACATGCTTGTAACTCAAGGATACTATCTTATCCATTTAGCAACTGATTCTTTTTCTCTTAAGTTCATAAAATAAATGTAAAGTTCTCCCAACATCCTGACTTACATCGGGACCTCACAGAACTTGACCATATACTCATAATTCTTGATGGCAATTTTGGCCTGGTCCTCTTTGTTTGTCTTGCCTGAGGCCTTGGCTTTTCCCTCATCCTGGAAGACAACATTGGAGAATTTTGATACACATAATGAAATAATACTTTTTTCTCATTTGTACAATTCATACATGTGCGCGCAACACACACACACACACACACACACACACACACACACACACACACACACACACACACACACATGTGCATGTACGCATGTATGCACACACGCACGCACACACACGCACAAACACACGCACGCACAAACACACACACGCACGCATGCACGCACGCACAAACACACACACACACGCATATATATATATATATATATATATATATATATATATATATATATATATATATATATATATATATATATATATATATATATATATATAAATTGTTTACCTGTCTCAGCAAGAAAAAGATAGTGTCTCTCTCTGACTTGCTATAATATATTCTGCACCGCGAGGGTAGTCCATCACGACCAGCTCGTCCAGACTCCTGGTAGTAGCCAGCCATGGACTGCGGCACACTCCAGTGGACAACAAACCTAAGAGTAAAAAAAAATCAATTAAGAAATCATCTTCCCCCTAATGCCTACTACCCACTAATACTTTTCAGTAGAGTTCCTCAACCCATGCCATGTCCACTGTGACCTTATTGGTTTATTAATTGTATTTACACAAGTGCCTGTACAAGTGCTTAGTCGCCAAGAAGCCAATTACTAGTCTACACTTTTACTCGATTTCTGGAAATATATCTTTTATTTTTTCATGGCTATTACTTTTTTTCATAATACCATGACAATCATGATGCAAACTATAATGATAATAATAACAACAACAACAATAATAATAATAATAATAATAATAAAAATAATAATAATAACAGTAACAATATAGCAATAGAAATAGAAATAGCAATAGAAAAAAATTAGGAAAAGGGGAAATCAAGTAAGGTCTTGTAGGTCTACTAACTGACTTCTTGCCTATACGCAAGTATATATAAATATATATATAAATATATACATGTATATATGTATGTGTGTGTGTGTGTGTGTGTGTGTGTGTGTGTGTGTGTGTGTGTGTGTGTGTGTGTGTGTGTGTGTGTGTGTGTGTGTGTGTGTGTGGTGTGTGTGTAAATGTAAATATATATATATATATATGTGTGTGTGTGTGTGTGTGTGTATGTATGTATGTGTGTGTGTATATATATATATATTATATATAATATATTATATAGTATATATATATATATATAATATATATATATGTATATTTTATAATAGTATATAATATTTATTTTATATTAATATAATATATTTTATATATATATATTTTTAATATATATATTATATATTATATATATAATATTATGTATAAATATTTTATATATATATAATAGTATATATATATGTTTATATATATATATTATATATATTATTTAATATATATATAATATGATATATATTTTATATATATGTATATTATATATATATTTGTATATATATATATTATATATTATATATGGATATATATATATTATATATATATGTATATATATATTGTATCATATATTATAATATATATATATATAGATATATATATTATATTATATCATGTATATATATATATATATATTATATAATTATATATATATAATATATAATATATATATACATGTATATGATATACAATATATATATATTATATATATATATATATAATATATACTGTATATATATATACTATATATATATAACCATGTATATATATATATACTATATATCTATATTATATTATATATATATATATATCATATATTATATATACATGTAATATATATATACATGTATATATATTATATTATATATATATTATATATATAATATTATATATATATATATATATATATATCCCATTCAGCCCTGAAATTTTTTTTACTTTAGATTTTTATGATATTACGACAGCGGATTTGTCGTGGCCTAAAAAGGCTACAAGCATATTTTTAGATGTGTATCATGAGTAGTTCTAGAGATATTGACCTTTAAATTTTGGCCCAAATTTGGTCCGTTGGGGCTCTAGCATGTACGCAAAATAAAAGTTTAGACAAAAACAGAAATTGCAATGAAACAACTGTGTAAATTCACATATATTTTAATAATATTTTAATATATATATATATATATATATATATATATATATATATATATCATACCTTTCAGAAAAAAACACAAATTTGATAATTCCAGGTATATTTCTTCTTATTCAACTTCAAAGCAAAGCATTTTTCATTAAAACAAACATTTAAGTAACACTCATTACTTTGACTGCAGTGTACCTAAGTAAAAATGAGGACATATTCATCAGCTCTGCATATCTGCATACCATAATCTTTACTTACTGAAAAGAAACAAAACCTTTTTTTCTTTCTTAGTGAGAAAAAGTAAGTTCTATTTCACATTTCTTCATTAACAGAAAACATTTTAATTTGTAAACCTAATCAGCAAAAAAATTTCAGAGCAAATGGAAAGAGAATAACATTTCTTTCATATGAAAGACAAAGAAAACTTGCAACTTTTGCATGAAAACTTGGTCCTCCCATTGCACCCTGGATATCGACATCTCTTCTAGAGGCATAAGGGGGTAATGCATCAGGCATGCACTGTTAGTACGCTTTGCAGCAGTGGGAAGGGGCCTTGTTCTTTTTCTAGAAATGTCAGCATGCTCCTCTGAAATCTCAGACTCACTGTTGTCATCATTTAGAACTTCTTCAGAAATAAAAAAATAAGCTATTTCCAATTTAAAATCCACACTATCCATAGCAACAGAACTGCTTTTTTCACAATCTTTTCTGTACTCTAACCATGCATTTGCGCGAGAGGTCCAAAGGATGCAACATTGCTCGAACAGTAAATTTTGCAGAATGTGTTGCACTTCTGTAACAGCTAATGACCTGATCAATAATATCAACGCCCCCCATCTTTGAGTTGTATAGCTCAACAACCCTAGGACGTTGCACTTCTAAGTGGCGTTTTTCTCTTTTACACCACCTCTGACAAGTAGATACTGGCTGAATACTATGTTCATTAGATGCTAAGATGATGTTTTTTTTTTTGTCAAACCATACAGTTATACAAAAAGCAGAATCATCTCTCACTGCACAGCCAGAGGAACCTCTGCCGGATCTCTTTAACTGATTCTCAGTCTTCAGTCGACACTGTTTTGGCACAAGGTTCTTCTTCATTGTCCCTGTAGCTCCCATTCCTAATGAGAGAATTTCTAAGAGCTTAGGTGTAGTAAAAAACCTATCAAAGAAGAAACTAGTACCTCTAATGACTGACTTAACAAATCTTAGGACTGCAGCTTCTCCTATCTTAAGGGTACCCCACTCTGGAAGATGAAGTCCAGTTCTTTGTACACTCAAAAGCAAGTCTTCCTTACCCTGAAAAAACTCAAAATCTAGGACTTGGCCATCACTACTAGCTAAAACAAAGATCTTTAGGCCATGTGGGTTTGGTTTCCGAGGTGAAAATTGCTTAAGGTGTGTTCTGCCTATAAATGGAATGATCATTTCATCAACTGAGACATATTGAGGTCTGTCTAACTTCAAACAGCGTGAACGAACACAATCTATGAGTGGTCTTATCTTATGAAATCTGTCTGATTTCCTCTGTGCTGCATTCAACAGACTCTCATCAAAGACTTTCAGAGAAGCTATGATTACTGAAACATTCCGAGTCAGGGCTCCCCCAACAAAAATCCTTTGTTTTCTTTTGCCTACATTTAATTCCGGGAATTTAATACTTGACTGGGGAAAATTTATTCCTATAAATTTTTCATTTGATCTACTGTTAGTGTATGGCTTTCCTTTTTTGAAAAATGTACTTTTTCTGTGTTTCTAGAGTCACTGCATCTAAAAATTTCAGTGAGAGGAAAAACCATAAATAATTACAGGGAAGAACGGGGGTTGAAAATTAGTTTCCCTGAAAATGATTATAAACTCACAGTAATCTGTGATTGAAGTTTATATTTCTCCTAAATCATCATCATCACAAGGGGCTAAACGTGCGGGGCCATTGCGCTTCCACCCTTCGTTTCCACCACGAGGATCCCCGAGGCGAGTCTCCAAGCAGGGCCAGGGCCCATCTTAATTCCTCGCAAGTCTCGACGAGCTCCCCAAAGCCTGATCTCCTAAAAGTCCCACGGCCCCCTCCACTCAGGGTTGTCTCGCGAGAGACAACCTGGGGGGCAGGGTCCCAGGGAGGCAGCTAGGTGGCCATATACCTGATTTGGCTACCCCGGGATTATGCAATAACGGTCCCAGCCAGTCTCACGTGAAAACCGCCTTTTGGACACGGGGGTCCTCAACTGTACCCCATGTCCGTGAAGGACTTTTAAAAAAAGCATAAAAGGCGAGACTCCAAAGGGCATGGATAGCGCCCAAAAGGGTTCGCTTTCATAGGAAAAACTGGAAGTAAAGGCCTTGAAACACACAGCGGGTCCTTCTCATAGGTACTGCACCCCAAACCCCTCTTGTTGATCGGTTCAGGGCTCCTTTTCCCAAGCCCAATCCGTCTACTCCCCTTCCTGTCTGAAAACCCAGAGATATGGATACGCCCAGGTATGTAAAACTTTCTGTAACTTCAACGTCCTCGGGCCGGCAAGCTGGATCGCTGAAGGGGTTCCCCCAACAGGCCCCCAAAGTCCTGAATCTGGCTTGGTCCGGGAGACCTCTGGGGCCTAGGGGCTTCGCCTCATTCAAAAATGCTAAAGACCGCCACAAGTGACTCCAAGGACTCAGATGGAAGGGAAACATCATGGGCAAAGTCAAGGCCCGAGACCTTAAATATTGCCTGTTTTTGCTCCGACTGACTTGGGTGTAGCTCTCCCCATTATCCAGTCCATATAATTTTGAAAAGTTTTTGGTGCAAGGACACAGCCTTGCCTCACCCCTGAATTAACAGGAAAGAATTTTTGCATACCCCCCACCACACTTTGCGCACTTTCTCCCCAAAGTATAGAGGCTTGCTACCCGGCCAAAAATCTGTGTTGGGAAATTTCCCCCGGCCCAGGATTCCCATAGCATTCCCGTGCCAGAGTCAACGCCTTCTTGAGTAAATGAGGCCTGTGAGAAACCCACGCCCAAAACTCACAAACGGCGTTTCCCAATTACTCAAAAGCGCTAGTTACGGTCTTTTGTGGACTTCCAGGGTAAATCCGACTGCTCCGGTCTCTGTTTTCTAGTGGGTGGTTTGGATCCTTTTCAGAAGAATGTGGGCGAACCTTCCTGGTATGCTGAGCATGTAATCTCACGGTAGTTTGCTAAGTCCCAACGATCCCTTTCCCCTTCCAAGGGGGATACCACGCCCCTCGGGGGGGTCGGGGGGGAATGGGTACGACTCCCAAAAATGGCGTCAGGACTTATGAAAGGCCCCCGACCTTTCCGCCCCCCTTTCAGTTAAAAAGAAAAATAAAAAACAATCGAGTTTATTTTTTTTTCGCCACCTAACCCTGTTGGGTGGGGTTTTTTTTCTGATGGGGGGGTCCGGCAAGGGCACTCGACGTCGCTTGCATCCAACTAACTGTTGGAGGGTCCCCCTGGTAAAACTGTTCAAAATACCAACCCAACGTTAAACAACCCCAACCTGATTGAGATGATCCGTCCATCCCCGCTGAGGGGACTGCAGTCATCTGTGGGGAGGGGGCTTAGGGTTCTTTTTCTCGGGGTTTGGTAGGCAGGGGAAGGCCCCTTTTTTTACCAAGAAATGGCCCTTCGACCTCCTCACAAATTCCTGGGGACTTTTTTTCCTTGCCCCCTTCCACAGTACTGAGCCCCAAAACGCACCATGGAACACGCAAGACTTGATTCCCCCATTCACCGAGCCTTGCAACCCTTCATTGGCCTCAAAATTCCCCCCGGGAGTGGTTTTCTCCTTGCCCTTGGGTTGCCCCAAATGACTCCTGACTGCTTTCGAGTGTTCGTGCTTGAAAAAAAAACCCCACAGAGCAACTGGGCCGTCGGTTTTGCGGTTTTTCTGTGAATCGGTCAAAGACTGCCAGGGTAAACCCCAGGCCCCCCCTCCCCCCCTTAGTCTGTCCAAGTGAAAAACCTTGGGGGGCCCGGGGGGGACGGGATTTTGAAGTGGACCCCAGGGTTTACCACAAGCAGCCTATGGTCAGTGCCACGGAAAATGGGCCTCGGGGTAAAACCCTTTGCAGTTCTGGGATGATCCTCCATAAAGTGCTAACAAGAATGTGGTCGATCTCCGGGGCCACAGAAACCCTTTTCGCTGTACCAAATCCAAGCGGGGGAGCACGGGTAACCAGGAGCCAAGTCCTCATTTCTGGACCTAGAAAAGCCCCGGGGAAAAAGGAGGCTATTCTCGCTGTGGATCGCTCCCGAGCCTTGGGGGGCCCAACAGACTCTCGTAGCCACTCGGTCACGCCGGATACCGAAATTAAATCACCCAGACAATGCAAATGTCTCGCCGGGGGCAATCTCTGCCCAGTGCGTTTTGGCATAGAACCCTCTTTCACATCTTTTTTATATACATCGTGGACTTTAACAAAAATGAACAAGAAGCCAAAAGCATTTTCAGCCCTAAATGCCTGAAGGCCTAAACTGGTGTCACCTCGTCCCGCGGGCCCGAAGTCGCCCGGGAATGGTTTGGTACACCCTGGGGGTGGTACCATCGCTGCGGCCCCGCCCAAATGTGGGGTAACCACCCCACGATCGTGCCCTAACCAGGTCTTCTCCCTCTAGGGGGGCCCCCCCCCCTCAACTCCCATCCTTCATTCCCGCGACAGAGAGTAAACCCTCATCCTGCCGCAAGGACCGATTTCCAACCCCCACCCGGAAATCAACGCCGAATTAACCTCGGGTGGTCACCCCGGGGTGAAAACCCACCTCTGCCCCCCCCGCCAACACAGCCCCAAAAAAAGGGGGAAACCAGGCTGTGGGACCGCCTATCCCCTGGGGGGTTCCCGAGGTTTTTCCCCCCAACTTCATGGGGGGTTGCGCCTCCAGGGCGCGGGCGGGACATAACTCTCTTCCAATCCTGCACCCCCACATTTGCCCTCCCAGGGGGACCCACAGCCCTCCTTATTGCTGGTGGGGGGGACAACACCCCCCCCCCAGCATTTCCATTTACTTTGGACTTTCCAGGGGGTCATTTGGGGGGGAGGGGGCTGGAAAGGGCCCCACCTCCCCGACCGCCCCCTTTCCCCAGGTGGGTAGGGGGCAGGATTTTTTACGAAGCCAGAGCGGTCCCCCCCATGGGCCATAACTCCATACCTCTGGGGCCTCCCCTGCTCCGGTCCCCCACAGATTTCCCCGGGACTGCAAGGACCCAGTTTCCCTGGGTGGCCCTGGGAGGCCTGAAATCTTATATGGAGAGGCTGTGACCCTGGCAGGGGGGACTTATGCAAAGCTGCTCCCTATTTCGCCTGACTAGCCAGGGGAGGAAGCGCAAGCGAGAAGGCATGCAGGCACTTAACACTTCTAGGCTACCACCCCTCGCTTCACCACCCTGCGCGTGAAGCACCCCCTGAAAAAGATGACTCCTTATATTGAGATTTCTGCTGGGGCCATCGGGCGCGCAGTGCTACTTGTAACTTCAGGGGACCTGGTGGTAACATTTCCATCTCTGTTGTTCTCTTCATCAGACTCATATGCTGAACTCTTAGTGTTGGCACATAGTTCAGGAAAGAGTTCTCTGCGCCGAAGTGGAGATAAAGGCCAGTCATCATCATCATCAGATATGCTGCTCAAATCAGAATTACTAAATTCTGCCAGCAGTCACTGGTATTCTTCTGAAATAAAAAGAAATTGTTAGTCAAATATATTAATATCTATTTCGTATGTCATATAAAAAGTTTTTTTCTTAAGTTCTATATATATTGTCATGTAACTCCATAAGCAATATCAATATTTTACCCAGTATGATTACATAATAATTACGTTAACTTAATAATCAGCCTTAAACATATGAAATATAGCTTCCATTAACATCATCAAAAACAGTATGATAAAGATCTTGTGTTAATGCCAATGTATTGTACTACGTATAGAACAAAGAAAATCATCAATGAAACTACAGTGGGGCATTTAACTTAAATTTTCATCAAAGTATTTTTAGTTAAATTATTCCATAACATAATCAATTTCCAGTTGAAATGTTTTCCAATACATGATAATCACGATGCAAATCTGTCTTCCCGAGAAATATGTTTAAACTAGTAAGATGTACATTTTTGCTCCAGCACGAAGGGAACAAATTAGTTCCATCTAACAGGATGTGTTCCTGATCTGTCAGAAACATAGCTTTTAAATGTTTCAGAACACGTGTCACTTTATTGACTTCACCTTAATCAGTTCCACACCATAAAGGTGTTTCATAACATCAATAAAAGGAATAATAATAGCTTACTTACCCATGGGTGCGACGATATTGCTAAAGAGGCTGTTCCTCCTCCCTTTTCTCCAGCCGCCATGGAATTGGTAAATCATGAAGATGGCTCTTCGAACTTCTTGTTAAAATGCCATAGAAAACGGGAATGGAGTCTAAAGCACAAACTTTCGTAAATTACGCGACGCCTCCGACTTAAACGATGGAACGAATTTGGGCCATTTTTACTTAGTTCAGGGCTGAATGGAATATATATATATATATATATATATATATATATATATATATATATATATACATACATATATATATATACATATATATAATATATATAATATATATATATTATATATATATATTATATATATATATCTAATATAATATATATATATAATTATATTACTATATATATCATATAATCACAATGTGTATATATATATGTGTCATATATATATACCATAATATATGTATATAAATATATATATCTATATATACCACATGTATATATTATAGTATATATATATATATATATATATATATATATATGTATGTATATATATATATATACATATTATATATATATATATATATATATACATTATATATATTATATATCATATAATATCATATATATATATAATATATTATATATATATATTATATATATATACATATATATATATTATACACATATACACATTATACATATAACATATATATATATAATTATATATATATATCTAAATATATATATATATATATATACACACACATACATGCATGTATATACAACACCATACACACATCATCACACACACACAACACACACACACACACATATATATATATATATATATATATATATATGTATATACATATACATATATATGTATATATATTCATATATATATATATGTATATACACAAATATATATGTATATGTATATGTATATATAATCAGTATACATAAATAGTGTAAGATAATTAAATGAAACATGGTAAGGTTTAGGATTTACTCATTGATAGGCCATGGTACATGGGGGGAAGGGGGTGCTTTATGCAATATGGCCAATGCCTAGGGTAGTATATGGTTCCAGATTAATTGCTATTCTATTTATTCATATCAGGCATAATCACATTATGTATTCTAACTGAAATTAAAGGCTCCCTTCATAATAAAATACAATACTGACTGAAAAGGGGATGTCTCCCCATGCCGGACAGAACCGATATCTCAAAATACTTCAGCTGATGCCTCTCCACAGTTCAAAGTCATCTGTCTTATACTCAGCCAGTCTGCTTTTCATCTGTAGAAAGTCCCTAAAGATGGATCAAAAACACAGATGCATTGACACTTCTCTGTACCATACTAAATCACTGTTAACCCTTTGCCAACGGACATGGCATGTATGTACATGCCATGCCCACTGTGAGTTTACTTGTTTAATTGTTTTTACACATAGATGGCTACACTTGTACTAAGTCACCAATGAGCCAGTTACGAGTACTGCCTGTCTCGTCCCTTCATCCTTTTCGTTGATTTAAAAAAATATTTTACGCTATCGTATTTTGCTGTTACTAATGTTTATAACATTATATTAATTCTAATGTTTACAATAAAAATAACAACATCGATGTTCATAGCACTAGTAAACAATTCGTTTTTTTCTGCCCATACAAGGAAAGGTGAAATCAGGCAAGGTCACAAGATCTACTAATTGACTCCTTTGTGGCTAAGCACTAGCAGAGCCATCTACGTGCAGACATTTCACAAAAATGTAAAAAATGAGCACAGCATTTTCCCCATTTTTTATTCATTTTCCCCGTTGGCATTGGGTTAACTTGCGGCATCTTGTAAGCCGTCCTCAGTAAAACCTTTCTTGTCAGCAGGGTAACATGCTAAACTGAGGAATCTATCAGTGGATTAATGTATCAGCTGGGGAACTGCCATCAATTGAATCGGTCACTGATATGATTATATCATAATACACACACACATGCCATAGTACTGTTTTTTTTTTTTTTTTTTTTTTTTTTTTTCCTATGGTAAAACTAGGGAACTGTGATCAAACACTATGATGTATCCACATTATGTTGCATAATGGATATAAAAGATTGCTCTTACATATCCCAAGGGACTTGAAATATGTTCTTTCCCTGGCCATAATTTGCTTTGAAACTGGACTGTGCATGGAATGGAGAACTATAATATTAATTCTACATCTATTTACCTATTACCATATATACATTACATACAGAATCATATATATAAGTAGAGTATATATATATATATATATATAGTATATATATATATATATATAGATATTAGATATATATGACTATATGTATAATATATATATATATATGTAATACATATGAGATAGATATATGTAAAAATAAATATATATATAGTATAATATATATATAATATATATAATATGAATATATATAATATATAATATGTATTTTTATATATATATATATATTATATATAGTATATAAAACATATATCATATTATATATATAATATATATATATATATTCGTAATACAGAATTATATATATATATATATATATTATATATATATATATATAATATAATATATATAATTTAGAATATATATATATTATATATATATGTAGATATTATTATATATATATATATATGTGATATATATGGTATATATATATGTCTATATATATATATATATATATAGAATATATATATATATATATATATAGATATATATATATAGATGTGTTATAATAAATATATATATAGATATATAATATATATGTAGATATGTAGATAGATAGAGATGCTATAGTTATAGATGTATATATGTATATATATAGCATATATCTACATATATATATATATATATAATATATATATGATATATTATATAGATAAAGATATAAATATAGATATATATACGCCTATATATATATATATATATAGATATAGACATAAATTATGCGATATATATCTGTATATAGATATTGTATAATGTAGGTATATATAGTTATGTAGAGATATAGTAGATATGAGTATGTAGATATAAGATATAGATATATGTCGAGATATATGTAATTATATATATATACCATATATTACATCTACTATATATAATATATATATATATTATAATATATATACAGGATAGATATAAATATATACATATATAGATAATGATGATATAGATAATATATATATATATATTATAATATATGATATACATACATATATGTATATATATATGTTATATATATATGTATATATTATACATAATATATATGTATATATATATGTATATATATATATATATATATATAGTTATAGATGTATATGATATCTGTATATATATATATCTAGATAGTATAGAACATAGAGATATATGATAAATAGATATATATATACTATATATATATATATATATATATATATACCAAATATATAATATATATATATATATATATATATATACTATATATTACATATATCTATATATATATATGAGATATGATATAATATAGATATAGAATATATATACATAGTACATATATATATATACATTATATATATATTTATATTAATATATATATTATAATAGATATATTGATATATATATATATGTAGATATAAATATGTATATAGAAATATATCGTATATATACATATATGATATGTGGCATATATAATATATATATATATATGATAGATATATAGTTACAACTAGTGAGACTAGATATAGATATATTAATATATAGATATATATATCTATATCCATCACATATTGTATATATACATATATGGATTATACATATATGTATATTACATTAGATTTATTATACATATATAGTATATGACATAGATGGTACATTATATTATATATATATATATATATATATATATGAACATATATATAAACATTATATATTTACATATAGAGATAGATACAGAGAGATAATATATTTCTATATATATACATATATATATATAATATTATATTTATATATATACATATATATTATATATATAGATATATATACTATATAATAGATATAAGATATATATATGATATACACGTTAACTATATGTACAGATATACAATATGTATATATAATATATATATATATATATATATATATATATATAATATAGATATATATATATATATGATATATATATACATATACACACATACACAGACTTTACTTTTGCTAACAATTTTTCTAACAATTACCTCACAGAGCCTTGTCTACCCCCCATGCCAAAGGAGACGTCGCCTGTGATGACAGGCACAATCCACGTGCCATCCAGTCTTCTTGCACTTGTGACCTCTCTCTGTCTTTCAGACCTGTGATGGTGCAGTGAAAATACTAATCATACGTTTACATTCATAACTTATAGCTTCACCATATGAGGCAGTAAGATTAATAAAAAGATGAAGAGAGAAGAAGCAAAAATATCTAATAAAATACTACTCACAAATCTTATATTTATGTAGCTAACTTCTAAAAGCATAAAAAACTTTCAAATGCTCAATCAAAAGATGGACAAGAACAACAAGAAAAGAGATGATGAGGAAACAGAAGAGAAGTATAAAGATGCAGAAGAATGAAAAAGAGAGAAAGGAAGAGGAAGGAAGGAAAGAAAAATTACCTGCATGATAGGCCTTCTTAGGGACACCTTTTTTGGTTAGCTGGTCTGCAAGCTCAATGGTACCTGCTCTTGTGCGGCAATAGATAATGCCGCAGCCTGATCGTATCTGTGGATTATTCTGACCTCAAGACACATTCTATATTTCTTGACCTTATTATCTAAAACAGAAAATATATGTAAATGTATTTGTATCATAGTTTTTTCATATAGTAATACCTAAGTGAGACTAAGGAATTCATTTCAGCATCTGTATTTTATTCACCACAGATGAGATTAAAAAATACAAATACAAAAAGGAAGAGAAGAGGAGATAGGAAAAAATATCAATGAGAAATATACAAAACTAAAATTACACACCGTCCTATTTTGCTCCCAACCAACCCCCAAGGAGTCGATGACAAAATCCTTGAGATCCTCGAATGGGTCGTCAAGGGCATCTTTGAACCGCACATCGTAAAACAAGTTGGAGCGAAAGCATGAAGATTTGAACTTGGATACTGGTTTCTTGAGCTTCAGTTGGATGAAGATGTCCTCTACAACCTGATCAAAAAATGTGTTTCTTTTATATATATATATATATATATATCAGATCTATACAGCTTTGTTTACTCTATCAAGCAAAAATATCAACTAAAAAGGATGCAAGAAAACATCATGGGAAATGCCAAACAAATACAGTGTATGGGGGACACACACACACACACACACACACACACACACACACACACACACACACACACTCACACTCACACTCACACTCACACTCACACTCACACTCACACTCACACTCACACTCACACTCACACTCACACTCACACTCACACTCACACTCACACTCACACTCACTCTCTCTCTCTCTCTCTCTCACTATAATAAATTCTTCTTACTTTAGCTGTGGCTGTAGCAGTCAGCGCCACCCAAGGAATATTGGGAATCTTGGCCCTCAGGTGCCCCAGGCGAAGGAAGTCTGGTCTGAAATCGTGTCCCCACTGACTCACACAATGGGCCTCATCCACCACGAAATATGAGAGTTTTTTGTACTTGTACAGCCTATCTAAGAGACCCTGTAAAGATTTTTATACCTAGTAAGTTGAGAGGTGATTTTGGTACCTTTCAAGTCACAAGGCAAAACCATATAATGTTTTAAATGCCCTGATATAAATATACATGACTTTAAAACCATGTACTGTTTTAAATGCCCTGATATAGAAATACATGATTTTAAAACCAAGTACATTTTCAAATGCCATGATATAAATATACACAATATTAAAACCATGTACTATTAAATGCCTTGACATAAATATACACATTTTAAAAACAATTCACTGTTTCAAATGCCCTGATATAAATATACTCCATTCTGTGTACACATAAACTATTCATGAAGATATAAGAACAATAAAAAAGTAAAAAAATTACATTACATACCTTAAAAAAATCTGTTGCAGCCTGTTCTGGCGTAATGTACAAAAGGCAGTGGGTTTTGGGGGGTGCAAAGAGATCAGCAAGCCTCTCTTGCGCTCTTTTTCTTGTCATTTTGGAGTTGGGTGGATTCTGCAAAATCTTTAGTTTCTGAAAGTGCTCCATTTTAAACCCGGTAATTTAGGAGAAAACAGAAAAAGTTTAAGAATACTTTTTGGGCACTGCTCTTGGGTTTTTTGTAATTGGGGGTATGCATGTTCTTAAAACATAATGTTTTTAATTTTTAATTTTTTTTTTCATATATCATAAAAGGGTGATCTGGAAAAAAAAAAAAAAAAAAAAAAAAAAAAAAAAAAAAAAAAAAAGATTTATCATAATGAAAATATTCTTATTTTCGGGAAAAAAAATTATTTAAAGGGGCAGGGATGGCCCCAAGCAATGGGAAAAAAAAGGGACATATTTCTGGTAGTTTTTGCACACCTCCCCGCCTCTACTCTTTCCACCGCCTCCTTTTTTCTTTTTCTCTCTTTCCCTCTCTTTCTCTTTCCCCCCCCCCTCTCTCTCTCTCTCTCTCCTCTCTCCTTTTCTCTCTCTCTCCTCTCTTCTCTCTCTCCCACCCTCTCTTTCTCTCTCTCTTCTCTCTTCAATCAAAAGGGTGGAAAAAGAAAAACAAAAAAGATGAAAAAGGAAAAAAGAAAAGAAAATATAAAGATGCACAAGAAGAAAAAAAGAGAAAGGGAAAAGGAAGGAAGGAAAGAAAAAAACCCCGCATATAGGCCTTTTTTAGGGAAAACCTTTTTTTTGGTTTCCTCTCTCTCCCCTCCCCCCTCTTTCTCTCTCTCTCTTCTCCACCCCCTCTTTCTCTCTCTCTTCTCCACCCCCCCTTTTCTCTCTCTCTCTGAGCAGTGTTTTACTAGTGCCTCTGTACTGAGGCACTCTCTCTCTCTCTCTCTCTCATTTTCTCTCTCCTTTTTTTCTCTCTCTCACCCCCCCTCTCTCTCTCTCTCTTTTCTCTCTTTTTCTCTTTTTTATTTTTTTTCTCTTTTCTCCCCATCTCTCTGTCTCCTCCTCACTCCCTCTCCCCTCCTTTGCTTTCCCCCCCCTTTCCCCACTCTTCCCCTCCCCCCTCTCTCTCTTTCCCCCTCCCCCCCCCTTTTCTCTCTTTCCCCTTCCCCCCCTTTTTCACCTCTTTCTTCCCCCCCTTCCCCTTTTCTCTTCCTCTCCCCTTCTTTTCTCTATCTCTTTTCCCCTTTACCCCCTTCTTTTTTTCTCCCCCCTATCTCCTTCTCTCTCTTCTCCCCTTCCCCCTTCTTCTTTCTCTTCCCCTCCCCCTCTCTCTCTCTCTCCCCCTCCCCTCCCCCCCTTTCCCCCCTCCTCTCTACTCCCCCCCCACATCTCTCTCCCCTCCCCCCTCTCCCCCCCTCTTCTCCCCTCTCTCCCTCTCTCTTCCCCTTCCCTATCTCTTCCCCTCCCCCCCACTCTCTCTCTCTTCCCCTTTCCCCCCCCTCCTTCTCTCCCCTTTCCCCCCCCCCCTCTCTCTTCTTCCCCTCCCCCTCTATATCTCTATCTCTTTCCCCTTTACCCCCCCCTTTTCTTTTTTTCCCCCCTAACCCCCCTCTTTTCTCCTCTCCTTCTCTCTCTCTCTCCCCTTTTCTCTCTCTCTTCCCTCTCCCCCTTTGCCCCCCTCCCCCCTCTTTTCCCCTCTCCCTCTCTCTCCTCCCCCCTCCCTCTCCCCTCTCCCCTCTCCCTTTTCCCCTCTCCCCTCTCCCTTCTCTTTCCCCCCTCCTCTCTTTTCCTTTCCCCCCCTTCCCTTTTCTTTCTCTCTTTTCCCCTTTTCCCCCACCCCCCTCTCTCCCCCCCTTCCTCACTCCCCCCTCTCTCTTTTCCCTTCCCTCCCCCTCTCTCTCCCTCTCTCCTTTCCCCCCTCCCTTTTTTTCTTTTCCCCCCTCCCTTCCCCCTCTCTTCCTTCCTCTCCCCTCTTTTCTTCTCTTCCCCCTCCCCTCTCTCTTCTCTCTCCCCCCCCCCTCCCCCTCTCTCTTTCTCTCTTTTCCCTTCCCTCCCCCCCCTCTTTTTTTTTTTCCCCCCCCTCTCTTTTTCTCTCTCTCCCTTTCTTTTTCCCCCTCCCCCTCTCTCCCCTCCCCCCTCCCTTTCCCTTTTCCCCTTCCCCCTTTTCTTCTACCCCTTTTCCCTCTCCCCCTCCCCTCTCTTCCTTTTTTCCCTCTTTTCTTTCTTTTTCCCTTCCCCCCCCCTCTCCCCCTCTTTTTCCCCCCCCCCCCCTTTCCCTTTTCTCTCTATCTCTCTTATCTCTTCTCTCTCTCCTTCCCCCTCTCTCTCTCTTTCCCTTTTTTCTTAAACCCCCCCTTTTTCCCTCTCTTCCCCCTTCCCCCTTTTTCTTTTTTTCCCTTCCCCCCCTTTCCTTTTTTCTTTCCTTTTTCTTTTCCCCCCTTTTTTTCCCCCTTTTCCCCCCCCTCTCTATTTCCCCCCCCTTTTTTTACTTCCCTTTCCCCCCCTTTTTTTAAATTTTCTCTCCCCCCCCTTTCTTTATTCTTCCTTCCCCTTTTTCTCTATTTCTTTCCCCCTTTTCTATTCCCTTCCCCCCTCTCTCTTTCCTTTTCCCCTTTTAATCTTTTCCTTTTCCCCCCCCCCCTCTTTCTTCCCCTTTCACTCTCTTCTCCCCTTTTTTTCCCTTTTCTCTCTCTCTCCCTCTCCTTCCTTTCTCTCTTTTCCCCTTTTTTTTCCTCTCTCTTCCCTTCCCTTCTCTCCCCCCCCTTTTTTTTTTTTTCCCTTTTCCCCCTTTTTTCTCTCCTTTCCCCTTTTTCCCCCCTCTTTTCTCTCTCACCTTTTTTTTCCCCCTCTCTCCCTTTTTCCCCCCCCCCCTCTCTCTGCATCTCTTCTCTCTTTTCTTCTCTTCCTCTCTCTCTCCCCCTCTTTCCCTTTCCCCCCCTCTCCCCCTCTCTTTTCCCCTTTTTCCCTTCCCCCCCCCCCCCCCCCCCCCTTTTCCTTCCCCCCCTTTTTCTCTCTCCCCCCCCCTTCCCTTTCCCTCTTTTCTCTTTTTCTTTTAATTTCCCCCCTTCCCCTCTTCCCCCCCTTTTTCCCCCTCCCTTTCCCTCTCTCTCCTTTCCTTCTCCTTTTTCCCCCCCTCTCCCCTCTCTTCTCTTCTCCCCCCTCTCTCTCTCTCTTTCTCTCTCTCTGTCTCTTCTCTTTTCCTCTCTCTCTCTTTCTCTCTCTCTCTCTCTTTCTCTCTCTCTGTCACCCTTTACCTCTCCCCCCTCTCCCATTCCTTTTCTCTCTCCCCCTCTTCCTTTCCTTTTCCCTCTCCCTCTCTCCCTTTCATTTTCCCTCTCCCTCTCCTTCCATTTTCCTCTCTCACTTTCTCTTTTCCTCTCCTTCTCCTTCTTTTCCTTTCCCTTTTCCTCTCCCTCTCCCTCTCTTTCTTTTCCTCTCTCTTCCCCCCTTGATTATCCACCAATCACAGGAGAACAAGCAACCCAATCAACCATACCTTAATCAAAGCAATAAGAGGGGAAACCACGATGGCCACTTGTCCCTCAGACATAACGGCCGGCAGCTGGTAGCAGAGGGACTTGCCAGAACCCGTTGGCATCGAGACAAACACGTCATGGTGTCCTGTACGGAAAACAATAGCCGTGAATTATATTGTTTGGGAAGGAAGAGAGGGAGGGAGGGAGGGAAGAAGGAGAAGGCAGGGAAGAGCACAAGGAAGCGAATGATAAAATGGGGAGGAAATGGAGGGAGGGGGGGGGGGATGGAATGGAAAGAACAGGAGAACATGGAAAAAGTGAACAGAGGACGGAGAGGCTGGGATGGAAATATTTCATAACCCTGTGTACAACCTAACATTTCAATATAAGTTTTTGTCATTTTCATGAAGATAAACAAGACAATTAATATTAATCTTCTCCCCATCATTAAATAATATAATCTGATGGGTCTATTTATTACTCATGTTTATATTTGCTTCTTCAAAAGTTGTTTCATAATGTATAAGTCCAATAACCATTAATATCGTAAAAAACAAAATTAAAATATATATTCATTTATTAGTCATACATATATTTCTAACTGGCAGTTTCTATTGATAATCCTTTAATAACATAACAACTCTTATTGTATTACATTTTTTTGTCATATTCAGGCATTATCTATGCTTAAATAAGATATAAACCCTTATGCATTTAATTCTTAACCCATATTCTTAAGAATTATATATAATGTTCATAAAGTTACTATATTTGCTTCTTGGATATATCTTTAATTATAACTTTGTGTTATTTTTTTATTTACAGATTATTAAATACACTTGTACTGTATTGTATCAATTCGCTTCCTTTTTTAATGCAATTGAAGTATTTTGTCCAATATTAACCACTTCAATTTCTCGCTTATTAATTCGAGCACTCGCTTCTCTCTCCAATTTACACCTACCTATTAATCTAGTTTATATATACGTACACATTACACTCATTAATACTCATTCATACACCAATTTATCAACGTTAATTAATTCAAGATGAATTTCACTCGCGAGAACTTGTTGCCTCACCCTGCACAACAGCCTCAACTGCTCGTCTCTGCAAGTCACTCTTGAAGGAATCGTGTTTAAAATACTTCGTTAAGCTGGCTATGATCGCCTCTCTCGATCTGGCTTTCGGTGCCATCTTCCCATTCTTAATTATCTGTGTTTTTTTTCTGTTTTGTTTTCCTGGATCTCTCTCCGTGGGATGTTTTGGTGGGCGCTCTGTCTCTCGGGTTTCTCTGTGCCGTTCTTGGAAGCTGGATTCTCGATCCGGATTCATGAGCATTCTTTTAGCTTATTGTTGGGGAATAAAATTGATTGTTTGGGGGATTTGGATTTATAATTTGGTTGGATATGTATTGAATTAGTTATATGTATTGTTGATAGTTTAGTATTTTATATCACAATTTTCCATTTATTGAATTCGTAGCAAGTTGTAATTAACTATAGGTATGCCTTCGTGCAATGCATGTTCTTTCATAATATATTTTATGGTTATATTTTGTATACACTGCATTGAACGGCATTTATATACATCGCATTTATTATTTATACCCTCTGAATATTCTTCATTTATCCTTTATACCTTCTGAATATTCTTCAAAACTAGAAATATATTTTTTGCATACAAAGCATAATGATCGGACGAGTGAAATGAACCACAAAACCATAACATACTTCATATCATTTTAGGAAAACATATTTTCACATTGAAGCTAAAAGTAGCTAAATTTAAATGACTTTTTGCATTTACAAACAACCTTGACAAAGACCTCCGAAATTAAATCAAAGGATCGGGACGCGCGATGACGTCACATGTAAACAAACCGTTTCAAAAAGATGAAAACATGACGAGTAATTTTCCAAAGAGAAACCTGCGTCTCAGCCCAAATGAACTGGATAATCTCCTACGGGAAGAGAAGAAGAAATGGCAGATATTTCGTCTTCAGCAGGTGATATGATTTCCCCCCTTATTGTGTATTAGGTATATATCTTATTGTAATTTTCTTACCGCAGGACTCGTTGGGAATAAATGCATTTATGGTTTTGATTCACAAGAAGATTTATAGACTGTCCACTACACCCCACATTACACACGCAATTACACAAGCACATTCCACACACATTCCCATTCACAACGCACATTCACCACACCATTCACACACACATTACACACAACATTCACACACATTAACACACAAACACACATTCACACACACATTCACACACACATTCACACACACATTCACACACACATTCACACACATTCACACACGCACATTCACACACGCACATTCACACACAGTCACACACACATTCACACACACACATTCACACTCACACATTCACACACACATTCACACACACACACATTCACACACACACATTCACACACACACACATTCACACACCACATTCACACACAATTCCACACCATTCACACACACATTCACACTCACACATTCACACACACACATTAACACACACACACACATTCACACACACACATTCACACACACACACATTCACACACACACATTCACACACACACATTCACACACACACACACATTCACACACACACATTCACACACACATTCACACACGCACATTCACACACCACATTCACACACATTCACACACGCACATTCACACACGCACATTCACACACATTCACACACGCACATTCACGCACACATTCACACACACATCACACACACACATTCACACACACACACATTCACACACACACATTCACACACACACATTCACACACACAAACACATTCACACTCATTCACACAAACACATTCACACAAACACATTCACACACACACACACACACACACACACACACACACACACACACATGTATTCACATATGCATGCAGTATTTTCATAACTATACACGGAACTATATGAAATTGTTTTCAATATTTTGCAATAATATATATATGTTGTACAGATTTTGCGTGCACAGTCTCTCGTGAGTTTACTATTGATGTTGATTAAAACCCAAACTATTCCTGACTATTCCTGAGTTTTTAGTCTGCAGAATCTATCAGTGCTAATGATATTGGAGGTAATTTAGAAGATGTGATAGAAAGTGATCACTGTGGCTTCTGTACCTTTATCAGGAAGTGTTCTGGTGAAAGGCCAACAAACCCCCAAGTGTATTTTAGCAAAGTTATACCTTTAAACCTTTCTCAATTTACAATCAAGTAAGGGACCAATCCAAATTTTATCTTACTTAAATAGATGTAGTGGAAGTTTGTTTGCTTTTTGAAGAACATCTTATGGCTGCACTGATTGCTAGGAGATATGACACTGTCATAGCAACTGGATTAGGGCAAATACAAAACCAGATAAATAAGGTTAGGTTTGAGTATGACGATAAATTTGCCATCAGGGTGACTAAAACTGTTTGCAGGATGTAGACTTGAGGGACATAGTAAATATTCAGTGTACAGTAAAACTGCTGACTGGATGTAAACTTTAAAAAGAATCCTTAAACTACAATTAGTTCTCTGACAAGGTAGAACTTGGATTTGTTATTTATTTGATAATGAATAGCCAGGGAGGTTTACAAGCTATATCTTGTCAGAATATGTATTGTGCAAAATGATTCCCCCAGCCACCAAAAGACATGATATTTCACTAAGGCAAAATTTTGATGCAGGCATTTGAAGAGCTCAATTTATGCACCAAGAAATGTTTATAATAATTGCCATATATTACTGTCAAATATCAGTGTCAGTAGAATGCAAACTGGAAAAAAAATTATCCAGTTACCCCTAATGTATGAAAGAGAATGGAGTTAAGATTCCTCTGACATTTTTTCTTATCATGTAAAACAATAAATAAAATATATATTAAGATATATTTATAAGTATCTAAACATATAAAATCAAGATGGCTTTGTAATATATGATAATGCACCCTGTGCATTTTAGTAAGATCAGACAGAAAAAAAAAAATATATATTTTCCAGAAACTAATTTCAGGGAATAAGATTATTTTCCACATTTATTTACAGGTCCGAGAGCAGGCCAAATTAGAGGCACAGCGAGTTCGAAAAGCTGTAGTTCATGAGAAAGTACAGATAGAGGATGGTCTCAAGCAGGAGCTCTTAGCAAAATATCTTGACAATAAGAATGCAACTGAAAAGAAGTTGCAGGAAGAATATCTCATGTGTTTACAAGCATTTGGAGAAGCACACAGAGGAGCAAAGAATGAGGTTGTCTTTCAAAATATAATTTAGAATTTTTTGTATATATATCCATTTGAAATATACTATATATAATGCAATGTAATTGTTTGAATGTTTATTGACTTTCTTGGTAGAATTTTACTTCTGTGTTGATTTTTATTATTATAATTTTTTTCTTTCTTTCTTTTTTCTTTTTCTTTTTGTCTGGGATTTTAGTTTGCACATGATATTATATTATTTGATACTTGCCAATTTTCATATACTTTCATAATACAACAAATATTTGATACTTGAGTTTTTTCTGCAGAATGATCTTTATCTGCTCTCATACATGTTATAAATATGATTATTGAAAGGATTATTTACAATATTTAAAGATCAGTGGTACATATGTAAATGCACTATTCACTAGAAAAGAATCAGCAGTCTTGCCAAATGTTCCTTTCAGCCTGACCCCAGCAAGGTGTTAGCAGACCGAGCCCAATACAACAACATAAAGGCCAACAGAAGAGGTCGTGAAGCAGCAAAATTAGAAGCTGAAGAGCAAGCGCATCGTAACCGGGAGAAAAATAGACCCATCCAACAACGGCAAGGATGCTCTTCAGCTTGAAAAAGCGCGTGCCCAGCGTGTGGCCCAGCTGCCCATTCCAGAGACCTTTAGGAAGAAAAAGTATAGTTAATGAGACATATGCTTAGAAATTTAACCCCATAGATCCAGATGGCATGACATGAAAAACTTTGGCTTGAGGGGAGGGTGATGTGAACATCCTGTCACGGGAAAATTTGGCTGTGGGCCAGGGTGACGTGAACTTGTCATCGTGAATGTTTCAACTGAAAGCTAGGGTGATGGAAAAGATGCCATGAGTGCACAAAGCTCTTGGAGGGTGATTAAACTCATTTGACATTGAGGAGGGGGCTTTTGCATTATTTGCAGTGATATATGAGTGTGGAGTGTAATGCCCATGAGCCATGACTGGAAGAATGCTCCAGGAAGGATACCTAGGATCCTTTTTCCGACCACCGTGCTGGTGGTGTAGGTTGTATTACTGAAGATTGAATATTATGAAAAAATTTAGAAAGTTATGCAAATGACAAAATATTGCTGTTATTATTCTTGCAATGAGTTATAGACTACATAGAAAGATGATATGGAGTCTGTGCAAGGAAAATAGTCTGTTACCATCTGGTTAAAGCAAATCAAATGACAAACATACACGTTGGAAGAAAAGAAAAAAGAAGAGAGAGAGAGAGAGAGAGAGAGAGAGAGAGAGAGAGAGAGAGAGAGAGAGAGAGAGAGAGAGAGAGAGAGAGAGAGAGAGAGAGAGAGAGAGAGAGAATAACACTTCAAAGGGAGGCATGGAGTCTTGTCACTACACATGAGTGTTCATTTGCACCTGGCCTACAAGCTCACACCTGGCAGTGTCCACTCCCATAAATCTAATGCCCATATTTTGGGACACGTAATGGCAGTGAATCATCTGGATCTAAGGGGTTGATAACGTGATAGTGCCTGTAAATTCTCATATTTTAACAGAATAATTTTAATTACTTTTTTTTTTTTTTAGATTTAACCCCCCACCCCCCCAGTCACTTGCCTGTTCTTGTCATGTGGGGGGGGAGGGGGGGACTTAGGAGATGGAAACTGAGGCCCAATGCTAGGGATCTCCCCTGCCTTGGGCCTCAGCCCTCGACTCAACTAATTTTGCATAGTCTTTTCTTCTTCCCCTTCCCTTTTCTTATCTTCCCCAACCCTTCCCCTGTCCAGTTTCTAAGGAGTGAGAGCCTTGTTGAAAGGATGAACCCCTCATGGGGACCCTGAGGAGTGGACCTTTTATCTTCCCCACATATTTCAGGCTTACCATGGCCAGTAATGAAGATTTTGGCCCTTATAAGGGGGACTGAGGGTGCTCCTTTATCAACTAGCCTCCTTGAATCTAACTCCTCTGGTTTACTGACTCCTGACTCCTTTTGATCATGGCTCCTACCACTGCTACTGCACTCCCCTCCTCAACGCATGCTGTCAGCTTGTGTTGAGTCATCTACCCACTTGTAACTTAACCTTCAAAAGACACCCATTCTTCACTCCCAATATCCTCCTAACTCCTCCCCCTACTACAACTCTTCAACCTTATTACCCTCATCCCCACAGTACTATCTCACTCCACACCCCTCCCTCCTCCTGTCCTCACCCCTGAAAATTCCCACTTCTACAAACCTCTTGAGCATGCTGTTTAGCCCAGCCAAGTGGGAATGATTTTTTGTGATTCCCCCAATGGCCCCTTAGTCCGATAATACCCTCCTTTCCCAATAGTGCCTCTAAAAATGAGTAGGCAAAGTTTCCTGCAGTCAGTTGAAACAAGCAGCATGGAGTAGTTGTTACTACAAGTGAAACACTCCCATTCACCCTTTCCACACCTCTTGATCCTTACCTTTTTCTACCTATAAATACCTGCTTTGATTTATACCTTCCTCCTGTATCTGCTCCCCCATTTTCCTTGTGGCTGGGTATCCCCAGCATTGTACAAGCAAATACACTAGCACACTCTGCTGCCTTGTCCACATCCCATCAATCCAGATTTTCACATATAACATCTCCCCTTGGTCAATACCATTCCACAAAAATAGACACTGGGAAACTGCTCTTGCCTGCTTAAGCACTAGACACATTTGTCTCACACATTCCTATCTCATATCACAGTCTGATCCACCTCTATGCTCCTCATGCAATGTTTCTGTTTCAGTCCCACACATCCTACTATCCTTTCCTTGCTTTACAGTAACCCATACCTCTGCTTTTCCTCACTTATTGTCACCTCTCTTACTGAGACAACTTTTTCTCCTTGCCCCACTCCCTTAACTCCTTCCCCTTCTAACAACCTTTACCTTATAGTACACCTCATCAACTACCCCTCTTCTACACTTTCACTAACAAACTACTCTCTAGTAATTGTTCAACCTCTAACTTTACCTCGAGTATTAGCTCATTCCTAACCTTTTTTACTGCTATACTTTACTAGTACTATGTGACCTGTGATGTCTAGCACATTTATATCTTTTAACTATTAACCAATAATCATTTGTAGATTTATACTATAGTCATAGATATATTCAAACTTGTTCTACCATAATACAAAATTACTTTTAGTAATTCTGTTCACTGTTATTTTTAGACCCGTCATACAAGAGAAGGTATCAAAGGTAAAGCTGTATGAGGCTGGTACATATACCACCACTACGTATGTGCCAAAGAATACTGTTGTGGAAAAGGAAATAGAGTCAACCACATGTGAGTTAAAAGTGATTTATTATGGGGTCTTGTTATTTTTATGGTTCATTGAATTATTGTTTATTTTGTATGAAATAAAGTATTTCTCAATATTAATACTGCAAATAACATATGACAAATATGTTTGAATTTTTTGTCATATCTTCACTTTTGTGTTAGAACTTAACAAGTAACAGCAATACTAGTATGTACATTTATAAGAACTGCATGCATGCATCTAGGGTTTAACCCCTAAGAACTGTAATTAGAGCCCAGATATTTCAGGCCTCATAATTGCAAATTTTGATTTGTGACATCTCAACAGCTTAATTTTCTATACCAGAAAATGCATATATCATTCCAATATGCCAAATAGATACTACCCAGTAGAGCATCAAAGCAGAAGCTTTTGATAGAATTGTCTGTTACCTTGATACTTCATGTTTGTATTGCTGTCCATTCATGTGCTTATTAGATAGGTAGAAGGTATGGAAGGATTCTGTCTGTAAATGAATAATATATAAATGGATTAAGCTTTTATTTATCATATAAAGCCGTACATTATGCTTATATATGTAAATAGTAAGAAGACAAAGGGGAAAAAAAAGTTGAAGTGGGAAAGCAACTAACCAGTTATTGACAACTTGTGTATGACTGTCTCGCCTAGGGTTCTGTGTTAAAATCTGTAGCAACTAATGATCAATCATCCTTAGAATTTAGGGTTTAGTGACAAATGTCATGAATATGCTACTTTAATTTTCACTTATTAAGCAGGTATAAGTTGATCATTTGAATTTCACATGCTTTAACTGTATGTTGTTCATACATTGACAGCCCAGTGCTCATGAAATGGCAAGGAAAGAGGCAGAAGATCTTGCAGCCAAAGCTGAAGCTGAGCTGCAAGAAGCTGAGGAAGAGGCCCAGAGGAGAGAGCAGCGTGGGAAAGAGGCACTAGCAAGAGAACGCCTAAACCGCAAGTACATTGAGTTGATGGAGAAGCTTCAGCAAGCGCAGCAGGACCACCAGCTGTCTTCCTACATGCGGGGAGCTGACCTGACGGTATGTTACTCGGAAGTTGATGTCAATGAATTGTTTACTCTTACTATGTCAGGTTGAGATTTTTTTTTCTCTCTCTCTCTCAGCTAAGTTAATGTTATGGTTGTTCTGCTTTGAATTAAGATTAGGAGTGTCCTAAAGTGTTTCTGTTCAGGAAGACAAAAAGAAAAGAAATATGAAAGTATGACGGTGATTTGCTTAGATTTACTTGATGTACTATTTACGTTTTTTCTTAAGTAATTAAGACATTCTTAATAATTGTAGCATTGATATATAAAAGTTACACATAATTATATTTTTAACAATTAACATACAAATGTTTTTCATGAAATCAGCTTTTCTCTTCATTTCATTTGTATGCATTCTCTATTGGCTCAGTGTTTGCTGCCTCGAAAATCATGGTTTTGTGTTGACTTCTGATGAATTCTGCGACTTCATTTCTTTCCCTGGCATTCCACATTGACTCTACTTTCATTACATTAGTCTTTGGTTTGTGTCTGATTTTGCTTTTTCTCAGCATTTTTTTTCTCTCTGTGTTTTTTCTTATGTTTGTCTTCTCTTACACCCCATACTAATGTATCTACTATTAAAAACAAAGCAAAAAACAACAACTTAATTAACAAGTAATTATTTCTTTTTCTTTTCTGAAGATATATGAAGTGGAAAGGTCTAGATTAGGAGGATTGACATCTCTAGAGCAACATATGGAAAGAGTTGTAGAGAAGATGCTGAGAGACGAGGCCAGGCAAGCGACAGAGAGCAAAATGGTAGCCCAGAAATTAGTTGAGTCTTCAGATTTGGTTGGTAAGTCACAAAAGACGCATCTCTGTCCAACTTAGGATTTGTTCCTAAAGTGTTTCTTTTTCTTTAAATTGGTCTTTCTTTTTCACGAGAGGATGAAGTTCAAAATTCTTTGTTGTTCAGGATTGTTGAAATTGCCTTCGACGACCCATATTTTGCTAGATGTTTTAATGTGATCTGTTGAAATAACATCTTTTGCCTGATAAAAAATGACTGTATTAACATCACAATTTTTATTTTTATTTTGTTCATGCTTCTCTTTATTCTCTTTATTAATTTATTTTCTTTGTATTCTTTTGTTCTTTGCTTTTCTTTCACTTTCTCATAGTTCTAGTAGAACCTAATATTTTCTGTTAGTTTAGGAATTAGAGTGATATGCTGAACATTCCACTGATACCCAAACATGTTTATGAATATGCCTTTGCGCTGTCATACTACACAAATGAACAAAATAAGCATTGGCAGACATTTACATATGTGCACACAGCTACACACATATTCAGATGTGCACACACATATGAGTGTGCATCTACACATGTGCACTTGTATGCACATGCACCTACACATAGACATGTAAGAGAGATGGATAGTATATTTATTTATTCTGTGTTTTGCTTTGATTTTAATTCTTGGTTGTTTGTTCTTTTAAAGAACAAATAAAGGTCACTTAGTCCTAATTCAGTCATACTCTCCAATTATCCGTAAATCAATCACGGCACAGTAATCAGATTAAGTGATTATAGACAGTACAGAACGCCACCAAGGAACTCGTCTGTGAGACTCAAGAAATTTAGTAGTGTGCGTACATGTAGTTATGGTGTTAGTGGGTTTTCTTATAGAGGTTGATGAGGAGTATATTCCTTTTGGGGAATTCAAATGTAACCAGTACCATTATGGATCTTGTGTTTCTTCTATATATGAGCTACTTGGAGCTACAGAAAGCAGAATTATAGTAAGTGAAGAGCTCATGGGTGAGTTTTGTTTTTATTATATGTATATATATATTAGTGTGTGTAAATGTATACATATATATATATATATATATATATATATATATATATATGTATATATATATGTATATATATATGTATATATATATGTATATATATATGTATATATATATATGTATATATATATATGTATATATGTATATATGTATATATGTATATATGTATATATGTATATATATATATATACACACACACACACACACACACACACACACACACACACACACACACACACACACACACACACACACACACACACACACACACACACACACACACACACACACACATATATACATATATACATATTGTAATTCATAGTTTTGTCTAACCAGGTCTGAGGGCTTTTTTTTATGAAGTAAAGGTTCCAAAAGATAAAGAATATTTAAAATTACATTTTGTTTCATTGCATGAGGATCCTGTGTTTCTTCTATATATTGCATGAAGATATATTGTGTGTGTGTAAAATGATTTATCAAGAATATACCAGTACAATATTTAGATTTTTTTTGCATGCTTGCTTCAGCTTTTGTATATTAATCTTTAAGGTTTGAATTCCTAGATATTTTCCTGCATTTTCTCTCTCTCTCTCTCTCTCTCTCTCTCTCTCTCTCTCTCTCTCTCTCTCTCTCTCTCTCTCTCTCTCTCTCTCTCTCTCTCTCTCTCTCTCTCTCTCTCTCTCTCCCTCCCTCCCTCCCTCCCCCCCTCCCCCCCCCTCCCTCCTCCCTCTCTCTCTCTCTCTCTCTCTCTCTCTCTCTCTCTCTCTCTCTCTCTCTGAAAGATGTAGTGTAATTTATGGGTAGAGTACTGAAATGTGTTGATAATAGCTATAAAACAAATAATACTTGCTATGTACACAGATGTTTAGTCTGATATAGATACTTTATTTACAGTATTTTTTAAATCATTCAACTATGTAGTAATCTTTAACATCTATCCTTATCCTTGGCAGAGGTTGTAGAGTCCTCCAAACAGGATCTCAGCTATGACAGTAAACTACAGGACTTACAAGAAATCCTTGAAAAGATCAGGGAGCAAAGACGACAGCTTTTAGAGACAACTGTTGTGAGCTCACCAGAGGAGCTCCCTGCAGGAGAGCAGTATGAACCAGATGAAGATGAAGGTGA
Source organism: Penaeus monodon (assembly GCF_015228065.2). Taxonomy (NCBI): domain Eukaryota; kingdom Metazoa; phylum Arthropoda; class Malacostraca; order Decapoda; family Penaeidae; genus Penaeus; species Penaeus monodon. The sequence continues at coordinate 47,360,859 of NC_051401.1, read as the reverse complement.
ATCTGATGAAGATGCTGGAGATCCCAGAGTAATTTCTGGGAAAGGGAGAACTGAAACTCAGTGTCAGCAATTAAGGAATGGTTCAACTGAAGGAGATGAAGATGAGGCAAACCTAGGTCAGGAGAGGTGTCCCTATGGTCGGACAGCCACAGAAAGGCAAGGTTTGCCGAGTGCAGAGACGTTACCAAGTTCCATTCCACTGTATTATCCCAGTGGTGGAATGGGAAGGAGGTCCATAGAAGATACATATCAGACATCTTATGAGCCAAGTTCAGCTCTAGAATCTAGTTCAGGAGATATTGAGGTGAAAATAAGAATCAGTGATGACAGTAGTTTTGAAACAGACAGACCCACAATGCCTGTGATAAGTAATTTACCAGGCAAGTACCAGGAAAAATCTTCAAGCATTGGAGATGAAGCAAGCACAGAGTACTTGAGTCCTCCTTCACATCTCCCATCAAAAGGATATAGTCATGAAGACACAGTTGAAAATCTGAGAAGAATTACAGAACACAGACAGAAAATAGCCTCCCTCCTAGATAAACTACCTGTTAAGTCACATCAGAGGACGAGCAACTTCAGCACACCAACTAGTATGTACACTGAAAAACTGAAGGGAGAAGGTAGTGGGCAGAGACCCTTGAAGAAGAAGCAGAAGTTTGAGCTAAAGAAGAAGGAGATTATTCAGCACTACATAAATGAGCTCTTGAAGATGAAAGGCGATGACTTGCTTCAGATATCAGCCTCTACTGTTGAAGGATCAGGGTTGACAATCAGCTGCATGTCTGCATTCCTTAAAGCCATGGAGAAAACTGGTGACGATTCCACCCTAAGTTCATCCTACCTGTCCTTGAAACATCGCTCTCCCTCTTTGCCTCGGTATTCAAGCACCAGCAGCTATGAAGACATTGATGAAATCCCTGTGAGACTGAGCAGCTGTTCCTCCATTGATAAGAGAGACACACGAGACCATAGTCCGACCACTTACTCCAGCCACTGTTCAAAGGCTAGCTATGAGCCTCAGCGATACCACAACATGCCCAGCTTCCCCACTTCGCAAATCAGTGGTGATTCAAAAATAAAAAGAATTTCAGCAGATCACCTTACAAACATGGATTATAAGCATTATACTGATCCAAGGCATTCAAAAATTGATATGCTGGATGGCAACTCAGACCAAAGAGGATTTTCTCCAGAATTCATAGACCGCTCAAATTCCACAGGGGAGGAAAAGTATAATACTGGTGGTTTGGTCCGGAACACTCACAAGAAAACATCCCAGCATATTGGCACAGATTCTCCCTGTGAAGAACAGAGCACAGATTCAGTGAAATTAGATGATGGAAATGCCTACGGAACTCAGTCAAGAAATTATGAGAAGGAACTGGAGATCCTAGAGAAGCTCAGCACATTACAGAAACTGAAGCAAGACATCCTGAAGGCCCAGAGCACTGTGGTTAAAGTTGGGAGTGAGCTGTATGTGAGTCAAAAAGCAGAAAGTAGGATGCCACAGTCAAGTGACCCAGAGACTACAGCTGCCGAAACTTCTCATTGCAGCAGCCAAAAATATTCGAGAAAAGTAACATTTAGGTGAGTAGACTCCAATGTTTAATAACACATTTTAAAGTGGTTTGTGTGTGACATGATATTTATTTTCCTATAATTTTAAGATTTAATATAACTGCTTTGCAGGTACTTGTCTTCTTTTTAGTGTGATATTGGGATTATATCTATAATACCGAGGACTCATGTTGCCTTGAATTTGGGCTTTCATTATTTAAAGTCAACAAGGAAATGTAATATTTATCATGATTTGGCTTTAATTCTACCCTGTCCTGTAGCAGATTCATATATCATATTTCCCACTGTTTTCAGAGAAACTCAGCTAAAGAAAGACTTGAGTATAATCTATGAGGATAGTTCATTTATGTCAGATTATGTGAACAAAAGCAAGTCAGTGAGCTACCAAACTCCATCAAGAGAGTACGAGTCATCACCAGAGGATCATCGAGTGGGGGAAAGCCTCATGCAGAGACATGTTCTAGAGACAAGAGTGCCAGCAAGGTCAGACTCCTCTCACTTAGAATATACAGCCTCACCCTATGACCTGCAGCCAAGGCAAAAAAGTTACGCAAGTCTTTCTGGGCAAGAAAGTGAGGGCAGCAGGAATAGTCAACTAGATTCTAAGTCAATGCAGAGGTCTAGAGTTGGTGAACATGGGTCCCAAAGCCCATTCCAACTTTCAGCACCGAATCCACATTCCTACGATGCTGAAGGGATGAATGCCAAGAGGTTTATTAACAGTGGTTCTGCAATGCTTCCCCCTTCCAACCGGAATGAGAGGCAGTCAAGTTTCTCTGAGGAGCCTGAGCAGGAGAACCTCAGTACCTTTGACCACACAACTAGTAGTTCGGTCTTTACCCCCCTCGGCCCAGAAAACACCTTGACATCAACATCAGCATTTTTAACCCCCCTAAATGAATCCAACAATCAAAGAGAGGACCAAACTTCCATTAAAAAGGCAGATGATTTAACAGAAACTGAGACATCAGGACAGTCACAGGGGGCCCATAGTCTGTCACGCAAGGGGTCATCTGATTCTGTTTATTCGATGCCAGATATGACTGAGGTTCTGAAGAAGTTTGGGCTGGACTGGGCTGAGAGCATGATGAAGAAAATGGAGAAGTCAGAGAAGCGATCGTCGTCGGAAAATTCCTTTTGTGATTAAGAAGTGCTATTTTTAGAGCACTGTGGAAGTAGATATGTATTAGAGTGCATATTTTTATTTGTTTTGTTAATATGCTGATTTTATTTTCTTTATGGAGAAGTTTAAAGAGATATAGGTAAATATATAATAAACCTTTTAATCTATTTTTAGGGTATTAATTTTCCAGCAGATGAGTGAGGAGGTTCCTGTATTACATCTTGTATGTTAATTAAAGGTTAAAGAAGCATACAGTATTGTAAATACTAGGAAATCATTTAAGAAATGCTAGGGTGTCTGATAAGAAGCGAGACTCAGGACAAAAGTATTTTCTCTTTTGAAATATGAATAAATTTCTTTATTTCCAATCTTTTTATTAGTTTTCTCAGGTATGGAATACCTGAGAAAATGGATTGAACTGATCAGACATTTAGCAAATCTTACTATTTCAGTTTCATTAATGCCAATTCTCGTAGATATAATATTGATATGTAAATTTACTTGCCTTCCTCATGTGAGGAATTATTCTCTCTCATTCACACCTTTTCTATTTCACTGTGTTTTCAATCCATGAGGAATACCAAGAGAGTGAATCTAAAAGAATGTAAATTCCAAACATTCAGGGATGATGTTGACATTTCCGATTAATTGTAGACTTTCATGAAAGGAACCTGACTAATATTATCCGAAGAAAATTTTATAGGGGTACCATTTTTTTTTTTTTCCATATCTTAAAAATATTTTTTATTTATTTACTACCTATTTTAAGAGTGAGTTAAGAGGGACATGGAGAAAGAGAGACCAAAATACTCAGTGAATTGTTACAAATACTTGTACATAAAGTTTGCCCTAACCACACACCAAGGTACATAATCAATATAAGTAACAACTGTTTATATTTTATTTCTTGTCTTTACACAGCAAGAAAATAATTAAAAAGTTTCACATCTTACAAAATAAATATTAAATCTAAATATATATTACCAATACCACTTACTCTAGAACTATCTCTTTCTTTGCTGTAATAAAATTTGATATTAAAGTTTTTTAACAAAAGAAAGAAAAAAAAGAAGAAAAAAATCAGGAGTTAAGTTCCCTGATCATTTCCTGTAGCAGAATTAAAACACCATCTCTGTCAATTGCCTCTATTTCATTCCTATCTTTCAATCTTCCAATAATATTTCTCCCTTCCTGAAGACTTTCCATCAAAGTTCTTGCATCACACAAACTAGAATAAACCGATTCGTCTTCCCTTTTTCTCTTTGATGATTTAAATTCCTCTGGCAAATTATTCTTTCCTTTTGATAATAACGAACTTGCTGACGTGTTCTCGGCTATTAACGATTCTTCAATTGGTACATATTTCTTCTGAGTGAGTGCCGTTTTATGACTGCAACATATGATATTTTGGTGCTGTAGTAGATTACACACTGACATGCTGGGGGATAAAGTGTGTACTTCTTGTTGCAAGTATTTTGTAACTTTCCCTTGTAAAGTCTCTTCACACTTTTGAAGACATGAAGGCAACACCTGGGAATGCAAAAGATGAAATCAGCTATCAGAGTTAGGATGGTAGAGAAAAGATGAAAGAAAATTATAATAGTAAAAATAATGTTAACTGTAATTACAAGAACAATATATTATCAATATGAAAACAAACATAGTATTATATTTAACTACACAAAACAAATCCACATGTCCCATTACAAACACATGTAATGTGTAATATAAGTCAAATCCTCTAAAGGTATACAGCCCCTACTAAATCTTCTTTTACTTATTATAAAATCATTAATGGACTGAATCTCCACAGTAGGTTATATAATATACTATTGATGACTATTACAATATTACTAATAGTAAAAACTATGATGATTTACTGTTAAATCACTCTAATACTTACATTTTCATGCACTGAATGTTGACCAAATGCAACAAAGGCATCTAAAGCACACTGGTACACAAATGGGTTCTTGCTCTGCAACACTTTATGCAACCCATCTATAGGAAATAAATAAGTAAACAGAAAATAAATACATATAAATATCTTGGAGTCAACATTACTATTACCAAACTAAATGACAATGTACAAATTTCTTTAAAACAAAGCCTCTACACAGAATATTAAACCACAACATGGAAATTATAACATGTACTCCAGATCATGATCATAATATATATTGCTCTGGACAAGCACAAACAAGGAATTAATAGGAATCAAACTACATACCAGAAACACAGTCTAAGATATTTGCAACTTCTGAAGATGATGCTTTTAACAGGCTGCAATGCCCAGCTGCAGCCACCAACAAGCAAACAGAAACCCCAAACACTGGTGAAGCCCAACTGGGACTTTCTTTACAGAAAGATATGATCTACAAGATAAAATGAGCAAAATATTACAAAAAAATAGTCAAAGAATGTTTCACTGTGCTATATATATAATATCCCTATACAGTTTCACATACTCATCTAAAACTGAGCATTTTCTGCATTTCTTAAATACACAGAAGGCCTACCTGCAGAAGCTGATCATTAGAGTAATGATTAAGAACTGAGCTCGATGTTATCAATAGGCCTGAAGCCAGCAAATCAACCGCTGAACAGCCAATATAATCCGCTGGAAACCTGCAAATACAGTAGCTAGACAAGTTATAATTTCATCAGTGATCCCTAAATGTATAATACTAAACACTCCATAATCAGTCATCTATAACAAACAAGTAAAGACTATTAATTAAGAACAGATCCTCAGATAACCTGGTCCACAGTTGTGCTAGATCCTGTATACATTCAACAAAAATAACAGCATCCTCATCGTCTGTTAGAGGGAAGTCAGCAAGGCTCGGGAAGATGTGTTCAAGCTTAACCAACTGCAATTATATATATCAACTTGTTAAAAAGCTGTTGAAAGGAGTTACTTATAAATCTATAATGGACAATAGTAACAGAACTGACAGGACAATCAATCCTTTTCACTTTCATTTATTTCATCATCATTATTATTATTATTATTTATTATTTTTTTATTTATTTTTTATTTTTTGTATTACTAAATCATCAACCTGCAAATACTTTATAGCCATGATGATATCTTAAAAAAAAAAAAAAAAAAAGCATGGTTCTACTTACAAGATCGAAAACATTATCTTCTGATGCATTTTTTGAAACCACTGCTTTGATGGTCTGAGAGCAACTATTAAGAAGATTCTTCCTAACATCTTTTGTTTGGTCTGCCTTGCAATTCTCTTTCACCACACAGGAAAGACTAACTTCATGCCCTTGCTTGATACATCCTGGAGAAAGAAAGGTGGAGAAATAGAAACCCAATGCAGTGGGGGACATGTTCTGACCACTGCGGTTTAGCTTTTTACTAATTTTGTTTTACATGCAGATGGCTTCACAAGATTTTAGTCACAGGGAGTCAATTAGTAGGTTACCTGATTTCTCGATTCTTTGATTTTTTTTTTTTTTTTTTTTTTAAGTAAGTTTCTATTCTGTTACTATTATTACTATTGCTAATGCCATTATCATTGCCAGTACCAAGTTTATCATTATAAAACTGACAAAAATAGTAAGAAAATAAACTTTTCTCCACTAGAAGTCATGGATTGTGGCAAAAAATAGTAGTTAGGTATGCCTAGTAACAGTTTCCATGGAGTCTTCTATGTGTAAATACATCAATAAAAATAATTAATAAAAATCACAGTGCACAATCTATATATACACATGCACCACCATAGTCAATGGATTAACAAAGAAATTCTTATTTACTGTATGGTAAATGTGCTGCTAAAATCAGCCTCAAATCAGTATCATTCACTTACTGATTTTTAAAAACCAATTTTAAAGTGTCCTATTCTGTTCCCTTCAACATGTTACATATATCTTGACACATACATACATTACCATTATGATTTACCTGATGATAAGTGAGAAAGAAAATCAACCTTATCAGTTGCAGAAAGCTTGGAAATAAGCCTTGTGAGAAGTGAAGTGAGTACCAACTGCTGGTGTGAATGAAGTGGAGCATGAGGTAAAATTTCAGCAAGTACCAAGCAGTGATTCTTACACAGCTCACTTGTTCCATACCTGCTGGGAAATCATCTATCAATATTTTTTTGAAAATAGGAGGCAAATATTTAAAAAGTCACATAAAAAATCATCATAAAATTTCAGAATTCCCTCCCCAAAATTCTCATAAAAAAAAAAAAATCCCCCACCTGGCCACAAAACACCAAATATCAGCAGCCATTAGAGCAGGCCAAGTTTTCCCACACAACAGCCATTTTATAAGGAGCTGCTCCAAGGCTTCAAAACTCTCAGGCTCTAAAACAGCCACCAGTGAACAAAAGTGTGTTAGGACATGTTCATAGAGCGTTACGTTGGCAAGGGGTTTTCCTCCACACATTACACCTGCTATCTTGCATGGGTACGAAAGTGAAGCATGGCCTGAAAGTTAAAAAGGAGGTTCAACTTCACTAGTGTCTTTTTCTCTCATACATTAACCAAAGATTGAGTGTTAAAAAAAAATATATATATATATATTTATATATAAAGTTGTGTCAGAGCTTCATATGCACACTGAATTGGAATAAAAGTGACTCAAACACTCTGTAACAGTAACATACAATGTCTTCACAGGGCAGGAAAAAGAGTAAAACATAAACTTCAAGACACTTGGAATAACTAACCGTAAAATTGTAAATCAAATCTACACACTAAGAGAAAACATTGTTAAATGACAGGGGTAGCTAACGTGTGTTGCACTGGAGATTAGAAGTGCCGCAAGTCAGGTAGTATGTCTAAAAATTTATAGACTGGCAAAATGAAAACAGACCCAAAAGTCTCATTAATTTTATGTAATGCTTATACACTTAGTTTTCATACTTAACAATTTTATCAAGTGAAGATGCTAATTATGCACATAAATACTGCTATAAGAAATAGATGCAGAAGGGGGGGGGGAGAGGGACTGAAATGACCCACGGAAGGGAAAAAGTTGGCCACTCTGGCTATATGACATACTTTTCTGAATTGCCTGGAATATCCTGTCAACAAGAGCTTCGAAGTGGAGTGCAATAGCAGGCGAGAGTGGGAAGCTCAGAGCAATCAGCAACAGGAGATAACTTCCCCAATCACCCATTTCCTCTGCCTTATCTGTTTCTTCATTGCCTAAGTCTATTACAACCTGAAAACAGTTGGTGTTTTTAATTGAGTTCATTAAAAGGATAGAAGAAAAGGACAAAAAAGAAGAAAAAATCTTTGTAAGCATTCCTATATTCTTAAACTTCTTCTTAATCCTCTGTACTGAATCATGCCTTCTTCATATGAGTTTCAAGCAGTCACAATCTACCCTTTTCATAACGGCCTAAAAGGGGGAAACCTTATGATTCAAGGGTCCTTTAAGCCATGAAAATGTAAATGATCCATAATCAACTATTCCCAGCCCATGACACTTATCCTAGTTTGAAACAGTGTATTCTCTATGTAACTATAAATTGTAGTGATCCACTAAAAATCTAGTGGATGTATTGCAAAGAGGAGGAGGAGGAGGAGGGGAGGAGGAGGAGGAGGAGAAGAAGAAGAAGAAGAAGAAGAAGAAGAAGAAGAAGAAGAAGAAGAAGAAGAAGAAGAAGAAGAAGAAGAAGAAGAAGAGGAGAGAAAAAAAGGAAGAAGAAGAACAACAACAAGAAAAAGAAGAAAAGAAAGGGAACAGAGAGACATGAGGGAATGAAGGAGAACAATACAGGTCCTAAATCTGCTTACCTTAACAAAGTCCACATCATCCCTAAGATGGGACAAGAGAGGCTCAACCCCAATGGCCACCTGCCTCTCCATGTCAGTCTTTACCCCATCGGGAAACTTTTGTAAAATGAGATTTTCAGGAAAGAACCTGTTTCAAAATGGCAGTTGATTATTATTTTGTGGAAGAAAAAAAAAATCAATATAGACACACCATTACAATATACTTACAAAACCACAAAAAATACATAATTATACCTATATAACAACACTAGGAGTTTTCCCAGGTCTCGATGAGCTGGGTGTAGGTACCCCTTGAATTTCTCGCACAGTGAAATGACAATCTTCATACAAAAACTTGTCATCTTGATTATACGCTGAGTAACCTTAAGATCCTGGTCGTTCTGTCAGGTTCATGTTTTCGTTAATCACAAGAGTTTATCCTGAATAATAAGCTTAATCAAGACATTACTAATTACTTTGGAAATGTAAAAATATAATGTACCTTATTCTCTGTTAACTAAGGGGAAGAAATTAAAAAGGGTATGAAATATGAGGAAGGATTTTAATGTTTAGTCTTTTAATTTCTCTAGAATTTTTTTTTTTTTTTTTTTTTTTTTTATAAAATATTATTTTTGGATACCTTCCTTTCTTCTTAATAAAAAATAACATGGCTACTAGAACAAACACAGCAAACCCAAACACAATCACAATCCAAACTCACCATTTTTTTATTCTGGACTGAAAACCCTGTCACCATGAGCAGACCGTCTAAGATCTCCTTTATTAGAGAAGCAATCGGCAGGGAGATATCCAGTTCTGTTATGAGATGCGCATGATACTGCTGGATGAAGGAGACGTACGCTCGCCACACCACCACACAGGCACGGACTTCTGACAACTGTGACATGCACGATGCTGTCACTGGTAACTGTTCGCAGACTGGAAGAAAGGATAGGTATTTAGATGTATCATCAACTAATCAAATTGGAAAATGTAATTACTTTCAAATAATTATTCAGGGCAAGCAGAAAGAAGGGAACCAAAATTTCAGATTGTATTATCCTATAGGAATTTTTTCTTAAGAGGGACAATGAAGAGGTGAAGGAAGAAAAAAAAAGGACGAGGATGAGGAAGTAAATCAGGAAGAGGATGGGGGAAAAAAAGAGGAGGAGGAGGAGTCAGAAGATAAAAAAGAGAAAGAGGAAGAAGGATGTGGATATGAAAAAAAGACAAAGTATCAAAAAAGCATTTAAAAACTAAAACTCCCCCCGGGCATAACTTACCATCAATCAATATATTTATATCATCGTACGTATCAAATACAAGCTTAGGCAATAATCCCGAGAAGTGAGCCGAGAGGTCCACAGTCTGCCGAAAGAGGAGATTCAACGGCTCACTCACTTGCTCTTGCTGGTCCCCATAGATGGTCCCACTGAGAGAGGAAATAATAAAGATCACAATGAGATACAAACAATGTAATAAAAAAATAATACTAATAATACTGATGATACTAATAATATTAACAATAATGACAACACTCATTAAAATATCAAATATTAATCATTTCTATCTACACAGGTTATTTACATATATATCTTTCCCTGTATTTGAACACACACACACACACACACACACACACACACACACACACACACACACACACACACACACACACACTAACTCATTCACTAACTCACACACTCACTCACTCTCAACTTGCTCTAAAATATCTATAGAGCAAATTTCAAAACATACCACTTTACACCGACCTATCTTTGCAGTGCTTCAGAGAGCCATTTATCACATGCAACACAACTTTAGGAAGGTTGTTCACATTTTTCACAACAACATTCTCTGCTTGCATCAGGAACTGCACCATCAGCTCACAACTCTCTGTGATCAGGATACATTGCTGAAAAGGAAGAAAAAGAAGAAGAAAAAAAAAAGAATATAAGAATAAATGGCATGAGTAGTAGTCTAAATGTTTACAGACACCTGAAATAAGTTTCAAAACCTTTTCAATTGTAACTTTATTGGCTGTATTCCATCAAAAATACATCTGCTTGAAATCTGATATTACAGACGGCTTTCAATCCTAAGACCAACCTGATAGTGACACCATCTCAAGCACTCTCCCTGGCTTCACAACCTCTGCCTTGTATACTTAGTTGAGATAAAGGTTGAGACTGACTCTTTATTTAATGATAAGCTGTTCTACTTTGCCATAATATGTGAAGGTATGGCGGCTTTGATGGGAAAAGTGCACGGACCAATGCGAAGCCAGCAACAGGTGCACTGACACTGTCTAAACATTTACCAAAGTAAAGTTTGATTATAGGTTGTCATCTAATTTCTCACGAAGTCAAATATTAGCAGGAGACAACCGATAATCATAGTGGACAGTATTATTAAGTATCATCATAAAGAATAGAGACTTCTATCGTTTAATTTACTTCCAAGTCACTCATAAATCTAAGAGAGAGAGGAAGAGAGAGAATAAATGAATCGAATATACCTGAAGGAGTCTGCTGGGCACGTCCTCGCTAACCTTCGCCTCCTGCTCGCACTCGTGCACAAAGGCGTCAAAGAACGACCCGAGGGCTGGCAGAGTGGCGTCCAGGAGGGAGAAGGACTCCTCTACTTGGAGGTGCGGGAGGAAGGAGCCCAGGACGAACCTGGCCACCTGCACCCCCTCCTCGGCGGGAGGGCCCTTTCGCAGGAAGTCGTGGGGGAGTTAAGGCTTTATCCTAGGATTGTTATGAAGGATGGGACAAGAGAGAGAGTGGGAGTAGACAGAACAGGAGGATGAATGGATAAAAATTCGAGGAAGATGGGTGAGCGATGGAAAGAAAGGAGATGAGACGTGTGAGAAGTAGATGGGAAGAGGAATAACGATTCGAAGACGGCAAAATAAGAGGTTTAAATTATTTGAGGGGAGAAGAGAGAGAGAGAGAGAGAGAGAGAGAGAGAGAGAGAGAGAGAGAGAGAGAGAAGAGAGAGGAGAGAGGAGAGAGAGAGAGAGAGAGAGAGAGAGAGAGAGAGAGAGAGAGAGAGAGAGAGAGAGAGAGAGAGAGAGAGAGAGAGAGAAAAAACACCCAAAAAAAAAAAAAAAAAAAAAAAAAAAAATGGACAGGCACACTGTATGAGCATCACCCACACCAACCCTGATAAAACAACATACGTACAAAAGACCACAACCCCCCCCAAACAGAGAGAGAATAAAAAAAGGATATTATAACGACGGGCAATGTTCCGTGGAGCTTTTGGGCCGTCTGTTCCTCGGTCCAGTGCGCTGCCTCGGCCAATACGTCCATCACGCTCTCCTCATCCAGGGGGGACTTCTGCGACCCCATTGCGTCTGAAATGGGGAAAATGGGGAACAGACTTTGAATTTTCTTTTGGTTTTTGCTTATGAGAAATATACAATATTCGAGTTTCATTTTCACTCAAATAGTTTCAAAGTGATGGTGAGATATGGGTATGTGTGTGTGTGGCATTATCATCGGGATTTATAAGCGATTATGTGGTTGTGTGTGATGTTGATGAATTGAGGGAGGAATGAGATTCAATCTGCAACCTTAAAAAGAAAAAAAAAAGAGAAAATAAAAACAATGCATTATAACTTTCGTAAAATTTCATACCCGACTAAATCAACGTATTTCCATCCTTTATGTCCATTAAATGAGACGACACCTAATTAAATTCCTATAAAACTATCAAACGCATTATAATAATGAATAATTGAGGTACTAAAGGAGGTTTTAGAGGCAAAAAGAAGGGAAAATAACATACTTCACGGGATTTCAATTGAAAATTTTGCTTCAGAAACTTCCCGCGGTGTAAACAAATGTCAAATGAGGAATACAATTCCTTAAAATATATCTTAAACTTATGTACATATATTATGTAATCGATGTGGTTATTTATAAGCAAGGTATTAGAAAAATATAATTCTTAATATTTTAATTAATAAGGTCTAGTAATTCAGATACCCATTTGACTTTGGTGAAGTAAAATGTCAGTATTCTACAATTGTTATTTCAGTGACGTTATATAAAAGTTAATGTTTCGTGAAAAAAGAAAAAGAATATTCAGATAAAATTTCTTTTCAGGTTGAGCATAAAAATAGATATAAACATTTGGCAAAATTAAAGAGGTATAACGAACACATTTTATTTTAATAAAATATTTGCTAGAATACTGTTTAAAAAAAATATAATAAAAGACAAAGTAAAATTTTCTATCATCGAACTTGAATATATCATCAAGCAGATTTTGCGGGAGAAGTTTATTACAATAATATCAAATAGACTAGTTACCCCTTGCTAGTAAACAACAACAGGAAACCAACATTACCTCTCTCTCTTCATTCTTCCTTATAAAAAGGTACTTCCAGAGCGCAGGTAATTGAGAAAATGCCATTTACTAACTCACCAAGATTCATTGTTATTAGATTTGGAAGCAGAATTGCATAAAACGTTGGTCAGACTGGATTTAATGAGGTAATTTACTTGCCTCTACACTGGACTGTCTCAGATTTCACAATCTTTCCTCATTTTCGTAACAAGCATCTCGATATCGTTATGAAGTGTGGGTATTTATAGAGGATCAACCTTTATCTGATCTCTGTTAAATTTTGGGCATTTTTTTTCTTTTTTTATGAAATTTTTAGCTTACGTTGCAAGGTAGCTATTCGGAATCCCTTGCATAGCCGATCGCGACGATTTTTGTTATCGATTGACAATTACTTTCTGCTTTCCAGATATATTGAGATTATGCTGCAGAACCCCCCCTCCCCCCCATTAACGATAATCTTGGTCTCGATAACAGGGGAGGACGGGAAAGGTTCCAAGGAAATTGTGGAAAACTTTCCCAGGATTACAGTAGAAAAAAAGAGTATGGAGTGGTTATCTTGATAAAAGCTAAGCCACTTTTCATCTATGGCAAAAGTTGCACAAATTGAAAATAAGGGAGATACAGGACGGAGAAGAGAGAAGATTGACGCTTCATTTTCTTAGGCCTCATCTATGTTTACTGTGCGAGGACCAAAACAAATGTGACACGTAACTCATTACTAGGATCTATCAAGTAGTCCATGTATTGCTACACGGTTGTGAGAACAAATATTTTGTAATTATCAACGTCTGTGTTCTCAAATTCATGTGTGTAATGCGTTTTCTTAGTTTTATTATACTTCTTTTATGTGTTTTGTTAATGTACAATTATCACGGGGGATCTGGATTATGTGAAATTTCATAGATTTTTTTTTTTTTTTTTTACCAAACGATGGGTTTGGTTCCCGTAGAGTTTTTCAGAGGTTGGCACGTCTGTCCATATACTTTCAAAGATGGCAGGGACGTCCATAGAGTTTCATTTCAATTATAAGTTTCATTCCAATTATAAGTGTTTTTTTGTGCTTGTTTTAAACATTTATTTTCTCTATTCGTATATAGGCCTATTTTACCCCACACTTTCCCTTCATGCTCTCCCCTGTTATCGGGACTTATCAAATCGCACCAAGATTGTTGGCTGGAGAATGTGACAGAAATGATCATCAGATTCGTTCTCGTCACACGAAAATCAGATGATATAGATATTGTCAGGGAAGACTTGATTGTCATAGTGGGAAAATTAACCAAAATTGCGGGGTAAAATATTGGTATTATTGGAAATGATGCTAAAAATGAAGATTCTCACCTTGTCACCTGATAGAACATAACATTCTAAGATGCTAGGCTGTGTTTTAAGTTATGCCTTTAACCTATATCTGCCAGGCCATTCCTATAGTCGTCATAACAAACCATCTCATCATGCCGGGTACGGCTATAGGTGTTGCAACACGTTAGAGCGCATCAAGTAGAAAGTTCCACAACATGTAGCAGACACCTGGGCCAAACAACAGGACTGTTGCCAGAAGTCACTAGAGTCAGTGACATTGAGAGATTTCTGATACTGTCATTGAGGGGTTAATATGCAAACTATAATGGCAAAAAGAGTTGCAGAGAGTGGTCACGATTCCTGCCAACAGGCTGGCCATTGCAGATTTATTGTGAAGGGAATCCATTGATGCCAGTATTGTCATAATCAGTCATGTGAAGATATTCCAAATAAATAGCCATTACAGTTATTGTTCCTTGCTTCAGCTATTCACTGTAATATGGGTGACTTTGGTGGTGTTTTCCATTGCAAATGACATAAGTGAAAGTATTGATATCAGCAATGACCACACTCCTCTGAGTCTCTTATGCTCCAACCACTCGTAGGGATTTACAAACTTTGCTGTATGAACGAAAAACCTTCGTAATCTAGGGGTTTTGTCCCTAGTTCCCCACCCTATTGCTGCATTTCCTTATCAGGGGTTTGGACCCCCGCCCAATTGCTATGGACTATATCTGTTCAAGGCATTTGTCACAACCTGTTTTCATAATTTCTTTGCCTGTGCAGATTATTTAATGTATCTGTGAGTGTAATTTTTCCTTTCTTTGTGATAGTGTCATTAGATTTTCATGTAAATGTTTACCAAAGCATAACTTATTTATTGTCAACTTATGAAGGGAATACCATATATGGAAAGTCTTGTTTGCTTTCAGTCATTCCATTACAGGAAAAATTTAACTTATACCACATGGCTGTATGAAACTGAAACTATACAAAATGTTGGTCTATGGGTGTCATATTCCTTTTTCAAACTCATTTTACAAGATTTGTAAGTTAAATTAATTTCTTTTTCAAAATTCTCCATTCCCAAACAAAATCACAATGGTAGCTAGTAAGATATAATGTCATTGTAAGTCATTTGTTGTGCAATTTACAAACTTTCAGAAGGCAGCCGTGCATTGTCATTGGATTTGCACTGATCAGTGCTCCATTAAATCCACCAAAACTCCACTTACGAGTATTCTGGCGATAATTGTGATATAGTGTGAACTTAAACTGTTCTTTTAGGCATTTATTTTATCTACCAAGCTTCGTATGTATTTACATAATAACTGCATTAAGACATGTAATCTAAGGAAACTGTCATAAAGAGAGGGAAAGCTACATTCATTGAGGTATGGAGTAATCGGTACAGGCAAAAAATAACATCTGAAGTAAAGGAAATAGTCTGTGCCATATGCTGCACAGGGACTAGATCAAAGTACACGGTGATTGGGTGAGGGTTTGCCCTGGGGTTAGGAATGATTTTGGTTCATACAGCACCGGATACTGAAATTTGGGTGATATGAACAGAGTTGAACTTGAAGAGAGGGGCATGGACAAGTTATCGTCGCAGTTATTCTGAAGGGACCAAGCTGTTCCCGATCTTCGTGACTTGAAAATTTGTACCCTTGGCTAGTTTTCATACTTTTGGAAATAAATTGGTTCAATATTTAACAAAGGAAGCAATCTATGGCCACTGTATAAGTTGAGAATTAAAGGATGATAAACAGAGGTTGCAACTCAAAAAATAAAAATAAAAATAAAACTAAATTAAAGGAAAGTAGGCGAAACAATCCTGTTAATCTGCTGCATCCGGGTGCCTTACAGTGCGCACATGGATCAAAATCTGGGTAATAGGCTTCCCCTAGTGCTTTGGCTTGTAGGCCCGGACTGTACAAATGCTCATGGACAGTATTAAGATTCTTTTCCCCCTTTTTTTACGGTGTTATTAGACATTTCTCTGCCGGTGCATTTTTTGTCAATTTGCCATCTTTGGAAGTTTTTATTTGTCATTGTTATGCTGTATCAGTATGATGATAGACTGTTTTCTTTATACAGGCACCATATTATCTCTCTAGGTAGTTTACTCTCTGTGCAGTAATAGTAACAATATGAAACATTCCATTATTTGTGTTATTTTTTAATATTGTATTCAGTTTTCCATAATAAACCCTACAGTACTGGTAATGGTAGGCAGGAATGGGTTCTTGCATGTAGATCTTTCCAGTATTTCCACTAGGTCTCAAGGGTGAAAGTTGCCACCTGTCAGCTGTGCCTGGGACAGTTCTGTATGGCTCAGGGAGTCATGGGCATGGCATTCCCCTGTTTACTTATCCAGGCTCTACCCCTCATGGGTAAAGCCTGGATGGGGACCCGGAGGGGTAAAACATTTCTCTTCCCCACATACTCCAAGTTTACTACAGCTAATATTCCAACAGTGTCTCTAAAATCAAGTGAGCTTGCCCCTTTATCTACTAGCTCCACAGGCATTAACTTTTTTCAATTCCCCAACCCCTGGCTCTCCTTTGATTACGACTCTGAACACTGCTACAACTTCCACCTACAATACTGTCAGTTAATCCATTCCAAGTCACCTACCCAGGTCATTACCCAGCCTTCAGAAAACATTCCTTCCTGTCTCCCAACATCCTCCATCCTCCTTTCCTCATCCTCCACAGTCTTCTTCATTTCCAACCCCCTCCTCCCATATTACTACTCTGTATCCTTAATGTACACATCCC
This sequence comes from Penaeus monodon, assembly GCF_015228065.2. Lineage (NCBI taxonomy): Eukaryota > Metazoa > Arthropoda > Malacostraca > Decapoda > Penaeidae > Penaeus > Penaeus monodon. The sequence continues at coordinate 47,343,966 of NC_051401.1, read as the reverse complement.
TGTAGTACTGCCTCACTCAACACCACTCCCTCCTCCTCCTCCTATCAACCTTCAACTACTATAGAAATCTTTTAAATAGTCTTTTTAGAACAGCTAAGAGGGATCAATTTTTTTTTTTTTTTATTCCCCCAACTCTCCCTTGCTCTGACAATACCCTCCTATTCCAACAATTTTTCAAAATCAAGTAGGCAAAGTTGCCTTCTGCAGCCATTCAGATAGTTCATGCCTTGTCACAGTTACATCGGAGTCCCAAGCTTGTGCATTATCTACTCTGACTGACCTCACTGGCAAACCTATTCCTGCCTAGGCTCACTCCTCCCTTAATGCTTGTACTGAACTGTTTCCATCTCCCCAGCTGATTGCTCTGTCTATGACAAGGATTTGATAGACTGTGAAAACAACCTACTTGCATGCCTCCTTGACTATGATGAAACATCAGTACAGCGCTACACTATTCCCTCCAGAGGTCGCCAAAAGTCCTACACTAATATTGCCAGAATTACTTTCAATAGACATGACCTCCCCCATAAAGTTTATATGGGTGGAGAATCTTGCTTTGTCCAACCATATTGACTCCTCCCCTGTCAATGTCTGAAATGTTGGCATTTTGCAGGGTGGCCAAAATAAGATCATTGATCATTGCCAGCCTAGCAATGATCTGTCAAACTGGCTAGTGCAATCAAGCATGTATGCCAATTGTAGCATTTTATAGAGACTGCCCTACCTACAAGTTTGAGTTGCAATCCTCAGATTCAAATTTGGCCTCACTTTACACGAGGCCAGGCAGGAAGCATGCCGGTGAGGTTTACTCTCGCTACATACTTCAGTGCTGTCCTTCACCTTGTCACTTCTTCACCCCAAGATGTTTCTAAATCTCGCCCAGTATCTCTTCTCCCTCCTGATATTCCTTCTTCTAACCTGTCTCTTTCTCTCAATCAAATTTTATTCCCATTCTAAATCCAGACACTCTATTTCCTCAGTGCTTACCCCTCCTCCTCCTCGATCTTCCCATTGCATCAGTCAGTCTAAATGTTCCATCCCATCTTCTCTTACTGCATCCTCTTCTATATCTACCTCCTCTGCCCCTCAAACATCTGTCCCCCTCTTCTAACCCTCATTAGAAATCCTTTGTTTCTCAAACCTCCCCAACTGACCATCTTTCAGAAACTCTTGAGGACATTCAAAACTATCTAATCATGACCTAAAATAACATACCTATCCCTTGTTCATCATCCAATCTCTCTGCTCCCATTTCCCCTATGCTTAAAGTGACTGCCAATATGCATCCTCCTACTCATGTTCCTCCTACACCCCTTCCTCCCACTCCCTCCCTACAAATCCTATACCCCCCTGCTTCATCTGCATCTGTCTATCTGCTTATCGCATTACTTCATACCCAGTGATCTATCCCAGTACAGAATACCCAGAGCGTGCTGGGCATCAAATGTTTTCAAATGCATTGTTGTATTTATTATTATTTTGTCGTGAACAAAGACTTGACCAATCTTATCACATATTAGCATATTTTGGTTATAGTCACCTCTTTTAAAGGTTAAGTGAAGTGAGCCATGCATAGTCAGGAATCCATAACCCCTTTTTTTTATACAAGCTATTATTCCTCCTCAGGATCTAAGCCGTCACCATGACTACAGCTGCACGCCCAACCTTCGAGCCCGCAAAGGGTGGCATGGGGCGTGGGGAAAGGGACTTGAGTGCTCTGTCAAAGCAGTATTCAGCCAGAGATCTGCCATCGCATACGAGACTCAAGTACCGTGATCATGGCCAGTCCACCACTGATGAGCTCCGCAGCCGTGACTTCCGCCGTGAGCTGGAGGACCGAGAGCGTGCCGCCAGGGACAAGCGCACCAGCAGCAGCAGTGGGAGCAGCAGCAGCAGCAGCAGTAATCAGAGGGACTCAGGTGCTCCTTCGTCCTCTTCCTCCTCCTCCTCCTCCTCGTCCTCCAAGAAACCCAGGCTTGACCAGATCGCACCTGCTAATCTGGATGCTGATGACCCCCAAGACGACGATGATGAGGCATCCGACTCAGATGACTCTGATGATGAGGCCGTGCTGTTTGCTGAGCTGGAGCGCATCAGACGAGAGCGTGCTGAGGAAGAGGCCAAGAAGCAACGGGAGCGCCAGGAGCAGGAGGAGCGCATCCGCATGGAGAACATCATCTCAGGAAATCCTCTACTCAATCTTGCCGCAGCGCCCAAGGCGGACATGAAAGTCAAGCGCAGGTGGGACGATGATGTCGTATTCAAGAACTGCGCTGCATCAGAGCCAGACAAAAGCGAAAAGACCTTTATTAACGATTCTTTGCGTTCTGAATTCCACAAAAGATTTATGGAAAAGTATGTTAAGTAATAACCCCCCCCCCCAACTTTTTTCTCTTCCCAACCACAAAATAAATTACTGTGTTTGTATGTGTAGAGTACCTCAACCTTTTTCTTTGCCCATTTCTTTTTAATTTTAAGAGTTTCATAACACGTTACCTCTTTTGTCGTTTTGTACTATTAAGGTGAATAAAAAAAATGTTTTTTATCTAGTTATTAAGAAATAGAAAGATACTAACATTTGTTATGGTAGTAGGAATATCCAGATGAATAAAATGAAAATTCAGTGCATGAAGATCTCCCTTTAGAATAAAGTTTACTGATATGATGACTTTAGGACTTGTTTATTCACGAAGAATTGGCTCTGAAGAGAAATACAGGAAAGCTGAAGGGTGGATTAAAAACCTCACTGTTGTATTAGTGTGAAGAACTGTTAGGAAAATTCCAATGTACCTTTCTATTATTGATGAATAATCACTAAAAAGTATCTACATTGTCAGAAACAAAATGTACAAGAATACTTTCAATATATTTCAATAAAAATATATAATAGGATTATTTATATTTGCTACCTGGAACATATAGGTACCTAGGTGTTACTTATGCCTTTTTTGCCATAGAGCATCTATGGGAAATATATGTAACCTTAATAGAACAAGATCATCATCGTCATTCAGGAGCTAATGAAGGCGGGGGCGCATAACTGCATCCACCCTTTGTTTCCACCTACGAGGGTCCCTCATGGCAAGCTGCCAGGCAGAGGCCCGGTCCTTCACGACAGTTTTGATCAATCTGCCCTAGCCACGACTTCCTAGGTCGTCCCACAGTCCTCCTCCACCCAGGGTTGTCTCGAACAGAGACAACCTGGTGTGCAGGATCATCCTGTGGGAAATGAGCCAGGTGCCTGTATAGTCTGAGTTGGCGATCACGGATTGTGCAAGTAATGGGTCCTGTACCAGTCTCACGGTGCAACTGTTGGTTGGACATCTTCCCACCAACTATACCCCATGATCCAACGCAAGGACATGTTACAAAAGGTATCAAGGCGAGATTCCAGAGCACAAGATAGCGTCCAGGTTTCACTACCGTATGGTAAAACTGGCAGTGTCAGGGCCTTGAAGACATGTAGCTTGGTCCTTCTGCACAGGTACCGGCATCTCCATCTTGTCGAGATATTTCATGACCCCTGCTGCCATGCCAGTCCATCTACCGACTTCCTGGTCTAACAGCCCGGAGTCATGAACTGCACTACCGAGGTATAGAAAGCTCTCTGTGACCTCGATGTTCTCACCGCAAGCACGTACCAACTGAACAGGATCTCCTAGCAGGCCCCCAAAGTCCTGGATCTTGGTCTTGGTCCAGGAGACCTCTAGCCCCATGGGCTTCGCTTCATTGCTAAATGCTGCCACTAGGGTTTCCAGAGACTCAGAAAGAATAGCAACATCATCAGCAAAGTCAAGGTCTGTAACCCTGATATTGTCCAGAGTTGCTCCACAGTGACTTTGGACAATAGCTCTACCCAGTATCCAGTCCATGCAAGTGTTGAAAAGTGTTGGTGCAAGAACCTTGCCTCACTCCTGAACTAACAGGGAAGAAGCTTGACAGGCCTCCACTACACTTTACAGCTTCCAGGACCAGTATACGGGCTTGCTTTGAATCCATTAATCCTTGTTGGAATTCCTCTCAGTCTCAAGATCTCCCAGAGTGATACACCTTCTTGAGGTTGATGCAGGCTGCAAGCAGCCCATGCCCAAACTTATGTTGGCATTCTACAGTGACTCGAAGCACTAGGAAACGGTCTATTGTGGGCCTACCAGGAGTGAAACCAGATTGCTCCGGCCTCTGGTGCCCCAACAGATGGTCTCTGATACATCTCAGAAGGATGTGAGCGAGAACCTTGCCCGGTATACTTAGCAGTGTAATGCCTAGTGATTGCTGCAGTCCCACCGATTCCCTTTTGTCTTCAAGAGAGTGATGACCACACCCCTCAGCAGATCAGGGGGAATGGTATCAGTCGGCCAGATGGCAGACAGGACAGCGTGCAAGCTCCTTGCCATAGGTTCTCCACCAGCCTTTAGCAGTTCAGCTGGGATGCCGTAGATACCTGTTGCTTTGCGTTCAGCGGTCTCAGGGCTTGGTAGGTAGGACAAGGTCATTTACTAGAAAATGGCTTTTGACCTCCTCTGCAAGATTCCTGATAAATCTATGTATTACATTAGTTGCCCATTATTGGTGATAATGAATAGGAAAGAAAAAGTGAGGGAGTAAATGAAATTCACTGGGTATGCAAACCATTGAAGTAGTTTTAACAATGGCTCATTACTAATTATTATTTATAGTTTCATGGCATTATTGGGCTTCTAAATGTTTTAAGCTCTGCCTTAACAATGGAAAAAAAGTACAGTTTTCGAGTAAATTAAAGAATCGGTCTCTCTCCCACTTCCATTGGGATTGTAAGCAATTTTTAGGTATTGGGGCTACGACATCCCAATCCCATACCTACCTTGGGCCTCAGCTTTGGGTCAACCAATTTTGTATGGTCTTTACTTCCCCCTTTCCTTTTCCTTTTCTTCTTCAATCACTTCTTCTGTCCACTTCCTAAGGTGCAAGAGCCTTGCTGAAAAGATGAAAGGCTGGCTTTGCGTTGGTCCAGAATGGCCTCGGGGTGCCTTGGCATAGTACACCCAGTGTACCGATTCTATTGGAACTGAAAATGACCTGCTTGCCATACCTCATTGACTGTGATGCAATATTAGTACAGTGCTACACATAAGTCCCATACCAATATTGGCAGGATTACCGTTCATGGACATGATGTCCCCCATGAAGTTCATGTCTGTCCATGTCAGCCCCTCAGTGTCAGTATCAATGTTGGCCACCCTTCCGAGCACTGTCGCTCCACAGCTCATTGGCTTCTTTATGCTCAACTTGGTCATCACTGTTCAGATTACTCGGCACAACAATGCATGTGTGTCAATTGTGGTGGCTCCCATAATGTATATTATAGGAGTTTAGGTAGCAGTTGTCAGATTCTAACTTGGCCTTACTTTATGCAAGGCCAGACAGGAAGCACGACAAAATTTTTGTGTCACTCTCTTTTTCGATGCTGTCCTTTGCTCTGCTCCTTCCCCCCTACCCCTTACCACCCCACTTCTACCCTCTCTCTCTCTCTCTCTCTCCCAGTCATATTCTTTTGCCATTCTAAATCCAGACACTCCAGTCTCTATCACTTCCCGGGTGCCTACCCCTCCTCCCTCTCACTTTGGCTGTCCCACCAGGCAATCTAAATGTTCCACCTCATCCTCTCCTACACCTATGTCTGTCTTAACTACTTGTTTTTTTTTTTCTTTCTCATAAGAAAACCTTTGTTTCTCAGACCTCCCCGCTCAACTCCCCTACAGAAACTTTTGAACACATCCAAACCTTCACAAACATGACCCAAGAGAATGTTCCTCTCCCTCACGCACCCTCCCAGTCCCTCTACATTCAGTATGACTACCAATATCCATTCTCAGGATCCTTATGCTCCCCTTACCCCTCTTTCTCCCCTTCTTCATCTGCACCACCTCCCCTTCATTTCTCTTTTTCCCTTCTGCTCCCTCCTGAATGCTCACGTGACTCCCTTTTGTCGCAACAGTGGCCTTCCCTCTCTGACATTCTTCTTGATACTTAACCTCCTTCACCTGTTCCCTTGTCCTTTTCCCCACCCCTCTCCTCCTACTTCTCAAACACCCATTTCTACCCTTAGTTCCCACTGATTGCTTGTTAATAGTTCTTTAGTCACACACTTTAATGCAGTCTGTACCTCTGCTTTTCCTTTCTTCCCCATACCCCCAAATTAGGATACCTTCACAGAATCCCCCTTTTTCCGCTGACAAATCGCTCTCCTTCCTCGGATGCACTTTCCCTTTTAATAAATCCCCGTCCTATCCCATTTGCTCCTCCTCTCTCCATTTTTCACTTCTGTACAATACTATAATGCTAATGACCTATGACATTTAATGCATTTTATTTTAATCATTAACTGATTTCTACCCTTTTTGCAACAATATTTTACCATAGTGTTTTATGAACTTTGATATCTAGAGCATTTATTTGTCTAATCACAAACCAGCAGTTTTGAAACATTATCTTTTTACACACATTTATTAATTCCATATATCTAATATAACTTGTTTATTACCATTATAGAATGAACTCTAATTCACCGAGTTGTTAGGAAGTAAGGATTATTCAATTACAAGCAAGTACAACTTAGCATTTGTATTTATGCTCTTTTCTTGTTTATTTCTTTATTTTATATGCTCTCTCTCTCTCTTCCTTCTTTCTGTCTTTTTCATATCTCTTTATCTAGGAGTCTGTGTTTGTATATACATTTCTCAGTCTATATACAAAATTTCTCCAAATGTAAATTGGCAGAAGCAGAGGGGATAAAGGAAACCATTTTTTTCATCCTTACTTTAATAAATCACATTTCATATATGAGTCTTTCTGAGATTTATATAGGATTTTTAATGGTCTTGTAACACCATTTTTTAAGTTACAGAGTTATAATTCCTATGATATATATATAAGTATATAGACTTTTTCTTCTTCAAACAAAATATACTGTATAGTCCTATTTAGTATAACAGATTTATAAATACCTTTTATAATTTTTTTTCAAGCAAGTTATTAATAGTCTTGGATATTTATTTTTGCTCACATATATCCAAGAATAACTCACTCTCACTCACTCACTCACTCACTCACTCACTCACTCACTCACACTCTCACTCACTCACTCACTCTCTCTCTCTCTCTCTCTCTCTCTCTCTCTCTCTCTCTCTCTCTCTCTCTCTCTCTCTCTCTCTCTCTCTCTCTCTCTCTCTCTCTCTCTCTCCCCTCACTCTCTCTCTCTCTCTCTCTCTCTCACCACTCTCCACTCTCTCTCTCTCTCTCCACACTCACTCTCTCTCTCTCTCTCTCACACTCACTCTCTCTCTCTCTCTCTCACACTCACTCTCTCTCTCTCTCTCTCACACTCACTCTCTCTCTCTCTCTCACACTCTACTCTCTCTCTCTCTCTCCCTCTCTCTCTCTCTCTCTCTCACACTCTCCTCTCTCTCCTCTCACAACACCTCTCTCTCTCTCTCTCTCACACAACTCTCTCTCTCTCTCTCTCACACTCTCTCTCTCTCTCTCTCTCTCTCTCTCTCTCTCTCTCTCTCACACACACCACACATCTCACACACCACACAACACACACACCACCACTACCACACACACTCTCTCCTCTCTCTCTTATCTCTCATCTCACTCACTCTCTCTCTCTCTCTCACACAAAACACTCTCTCTCTCTCTCTCTCTCTCTCTACACTACTCTACTCTCTCTCTCTCTCTCATGTCCTCTTCTCTCTCCTCACACACACTCACTCTCTCTCTCTCTCACACACACCACTCTCTCTCTCTCTCTCTTCACACACTCTCTCTCTCTCTCTCACACTCATCACTCACTCACTCTCTCTCTCTCTCTCTCTCTCTCTCTCTCTCTCTCTCTCTCTCTCTCTCTCTCCTCACTCACTCACTCACTCCCACTCACTCATTCATTCATTCACTCTCACTCACTCATTCATTCTTATTCACTCACTCACTCCTCCTCTCTCTCTCTCTCTCTCTCTCTCTCTCTCTCTCTCTCTCTCTCTCTCATCTCATCTCTCCTCTTCCTCTCTCTCACTTCACTCTCACTCACTCTCACTCTCACTCTCTCATCTCTCTCTCTATTCACACACACACACACCACACACACACACACCACTACACACACTCACCCCACCACACACTCACCACCATCACTCTCCTCTCTCTCTCTCTCTCTCTCTCTCTCTCTCTCTCTCTCTCTCTCTCTCTCTCAACTCACTCTCTTCTCTCTCTCTCTCTCTCTCTCTCTCTCTCTCTCTCTCTCTCTCTCACCATCACTCTCTCTCTCACTCTCTCTCCTCTCCTCTCACACCACTCCACTCTCTCTCTCTCTCTCTCTCAACACTCACTCACTCTCTCTCTCTCTCTCTCTCTCACCTCTCTCTCTCTCTCTCTCTCCTCATCTCACTCACTCACATCCTCACTCACTCATCACTCACTCACTCCTCTCTCTCTCTCTCCTCTCTCACTCACTCTCACTCTCACTCACTACTCACTCATCCTCTCACTACTCATCACTCACTCACTCACTCACTCATTCACTCTCACTCACTCTCTTTCACTCTCTCACTCATTCACTCACTCTCACTCACTCACACTCTCACTCTCACTGCATTTGTCTGTGGACAATTATTATTTTTCTGTAAATAAAAAAAATGCATATAGTGGATGATCACACAATGAAATGATACTCTGAATTAAAAATCTAATGCTATTATAACCATTTGCATCATATGAACTGCAAGAGAATATCTCTCTTACAGTAAAATGAGTATTTGATTCTAACTTAATATCACTCAGTTGAAAACCAATTTCAACGTGGATCCTGTGGTTTTCGACCCATAAAATCCAGCCCAGAACTGCAGGTCCTTCCCGAAACACGAGTAAGATATCCGGGAGAGTCCAGCTGGGTAGTCTGTTATTGTTGTCTCCATCTGTGAGGGAAATGGTTAAAGGTTTTACAAAGTCAGTAACAAACTGGAGTCTCTCTCTTCTGAGTCTAATGTATAAAGCTTCTTTAGAAATGACCAAGCTTTCCTTTTATTTATTCAATAATATGTTGTTTTTTTATTATTAATTCTATTATTTTTCCTGTCTTATACATTTCACATCATCCCAACCTCCACAGTCAAACCCACAAAAACCTTGAGGCGAAAAGGATCGCAGCAGATCTTACCTTATACCACTTCCTCCCCACAACATCATCGTCGTCAGAACTCCATGTGAGTTTGGCACGCCTTGTCTCTTGTGTGCCACACAGTTCAATCACTACCTCACTCTGCGATCGACAGTCCCACCTTGCACTCACCCTAAAGGGGGAGGAGACGAGAGCATTAAAGGTCTTCGAATTAGATTGACTCAGCCCTCCGAAAATGGAAAAAAAAGAAACATCAAAAAAAGAAAAAAAGAAAGATAAGAAGAAGATGAAGAAAAACATTACTGAAAAAAAAAAAATTAGTTCTAGGGTCTATTGTTGTTTACAACTGTATATCATTCTCAAATTTTTGCTTTATGTTAATTTTTTGTCCCCTCTTTCCACTGTGACTAAAACAAACAAACAAAACAAACATTTGATGGGAAAATATTCAAACAGGAAATTGCTTTGTGTCTTTAAGAATAATGGAGAAGCCATAGAGAGAGGTAACTATAGACTATACAGGAGAACATGATGCAACTCTCTGAGAGAATCATTATCCGGGAAATCAGAAAAGTGGTAGATATTGATGGAATGCAATATGGTTTTATGCAAGGAAGAGGTATTATAGATAGAATCTTTTTGGCACGACAATTGCAAGAAAAGTATCTTGGGAAGAAGAAGAATCTTTATTTTGCTTTTGTTGATCTGAAAAAGGCTTTTGACAGAGTACCAAGGGATGTTGTAAAATAGGCTTAAGGAAACTTGAGAGTTGATGAATGGTTGATAGAAACAGTGATAACTATATATAGAAGGAGTAACATTGCAGTTAGAGTGAACAGTATGGTTGGTGAAAAGTACTGAGTTAAAGTGGGATGCATCAGGGATCAGTACTAAGTCCACTTTTGTTAATTTTAGTCCTTGAAGAACTATCTGAAGAGTTCAGGAGCAGTCTACCTTCAGAGCTGCTTTATGCAGATGACCTCATAATTATTTCAAAAACCTTAGAGGAACCTGAAGGAAGGTACTATGCTTGGAAAACTTGTATGGAAAACAAAGGTTTATAAGTTAGCATGACAAAAACTGAAATCATGGTTAGTGGTAATGTCCAAGGACCAGCATTTACATCAGAAACACCAAATTTTACATGCAGATAACACATAAATCCACAGGTAGAAAACCAAGCACCAAAGAAAGTTAACCCCAGGAATGAGAACTATGAAGTGGTTGATCACTTCTGCTACTTAGGTGATGTGCCGAGTGCAGTTGGTGGAGCCAAGGCAAGCTCAATAATGAATGCAAGAACAGGCTGGGCAGGTATTTTCACACAAGATGAAAGAGAAGCTCTATGCAGCTTGTGCCAGAAGTGCTATGCTTTATGGCTGTGAAACTTGGCCTGCAAAAGCTGATGACATAAGCAGACTTGTAAGAACAGAAATGCAAATGATGAGATGGATGTGTGGTGCAACCTTTCATGAAAGAAAATCTTCTGGGGAACTAAGAGGTAGATTTGGCATTGAAAGTATCTCCATTATCATGCTACAAATGGTGGTTTGGCCAAGTGGAGAGAATGGACACAGAAAACTAGACCAGTAACTGTCGAGATGCAAGCAGACTTGCTTGAATTGGGTATAGAAAAAGAGATAGCACAAGAAATGAACCATTAAAAAAAAATCCAACCCATGTTAAGTTGAAAAATGGACGTTAAGCAAAGATGACGATTCTAATCTACATACCTTATCATTCCTACCATACCTACCATTGACACACATAGATATCTGGTTTCAATAAATCCATCATTTTTGGTGAGATTCCAAGCTTATTCAGTGTGAAGGTTTGCGTTCTGCAGCTCATCATATATGAGGTGACGAAACAGTGCTGTGTCGGCAGTCCTGCTTCATCGGGTATTGGGTCACTACCTATAGGCTCGGACTCTACTGTGATCATGTTTTTGTTGTGTTGACATTGCCAGTATTTCATGCCATCTGTAAGTTTTGCAGAAGTGAAAAGAAATTAAAATATATGCATATACATATAAAAGTAGAAATAGATGATGCTTAATCAGGAACATAGTACTATATGCATAGAGCAATATCAGCATGATCCAAAAACAATATTAAATGTTCTTTATGTTTATGCACACACACACACACACACACACACACACACACACACACACACACACACACACACACACACACACACACACACACACACACACACACACACACACACACACACACACACACACACAATACACACACACCACATACACACACACACACACCCCACACACACACACACACACACACACACACACACACACACACACATAATAATAATAATAATAATAATAATAATAATAATAATAATAATAATAATAATAATAATAATAATAATTATAATCATCATCATAACAATAATAATTAGTCCTGAGAGATATATCCTAATCTTCTCCTAACTAACGCTGGATAACCTGATCAGCCTTTATAAACTAGAAAAAGGATCCTTACTAGCACCACAAGGATTTTTGATCAGATTCCTGTTAAGAGGCAGATAATGCGTAGCAAGCCCTTGCAGTATATACAGGACACTCCTTTCATCATCAAGCGAAAGCAGTTTCTCTTTGGTTTTATCCGATAAGGTGATTCCTTCAACTTCTAGTCTGCAATAAAAAGAAAATGGATGATGATGATGATGATGATGATGATGATGATGATGTGATGATGATGATGATGATGATGATGATGATGATGATGATGATGATGATGATGATGATGATGATGATGATGATGATGATGATGATGATGATGATGATGATGATGATGATGATGATGATGATGATGATGATGATGAGTTTTGTTATATACAGATGACTCCACGTGTTCTCAGCAGCAAGGAGTCTGTCAGTTGGCCCTCGTGACCGATCCTGATTTCCCCA
>NC_051401.1:47314374-47326874 GCF_015228065.2 Penaeus monodon | reverse complement strand
TGTGTGTGTGTGTGGTGTGTGTGTGTGTGTGTGTGTGTGTGTGTGTGTGTGTGTGTGTGTGTGTGTGTGTGTAATATATGATTGTAATAATATATATATATGATATATAATATACAAATATGTATACCAAGGTATATTATAATAATATACTATATATATATATATAATATATATATATATGTTATAAGAGATTAAATAATTACTACTAACGCCCCTGTCGTGTGAAGTGTGCTTGTTATTTTGTGGGTTTGTCGTTTGAGTCCCTGTGACAATAATTATATACATTAACGCATCGTGTTTATTCATAGGTGTTATTTTACGTCATTTCATCGCGTATGATCAATTGTCAGTACTTTTTAGAAATCTATCAAGCATATTAAGCAGTTCATTACCATACCACGAGCAAATCATTTACACAGACACAACAACACAAAAACACAAAAAAAATAATAAAAGTATATAAATAATAAAAATATGAGTATAAAAAAAAAAATAAATCAAGAAAAAAAGATAAACATAAAACTATACAAAACACCTATAAGTGAATTTACTTTTGAGAAATCGGTCAGGAGAGACGGTTAATATTCACTCTCTTTTATTATAAGTGTTATTTTCACCGATGCATTTCTCGTTCAAAGGGACCCATTCGGCACGTTGTCGAGTGAAGTCTTGCCTTGCTTCTCGGGTGAGCATATGTTACACACACACACAAGCAACACAAACACAACAAACAACAACGAGACACGACATAATATATATAATAGATATAATATATATATAATATAATATAAAAAAAATATATAGATAATAAAAATAAATGCATATATGAATTGCCATTGGCAAGAACGCCACAATTGCTCTCAATAACATCTGGAAGAGACACGAAGCATTTAACCTTACGGACCAAAGCTGGAGGTTATTAGAAACTCATTAGTTTTCCCAATTGCATCATATGCTCTGAGTGTTGGGTGCTGAAGAAGGTAGACAAGAAAAAGATCAATAGTTTTGAAATGTGGTGTTACAGACGAGTAGTGCGTATTAGCTGGACAGAGAAGAAGACGAATGATGAAGTGCTGAAAAAATAAATTGTAAAGACCGGCTGTTGGACATCTTGAACAAAAGGAAATTAAAGTTTATTGGTCATGTAATGAGAAGTAAAAGTATTGAGAAAAACTTGCTGACAGGGATGGTGATAGAAAACAGAGGAAGAGGCAAACCGAAGACAATACTGAGCGACAACATCAAAGATATTTGCGGGTTGTCGATGGTACAAGTGGAAAGAAAAGCGTAAGATCGAGTTGAGTGGCGAAGGATGGTGGAGAGGTCCACGGCTGCTCAAACATGAGCATACCGTTATTGATGATGATATATATGCATATACATATGCGCATATATACGTATGTGTGTGTGTATGTGTGTGTGTGTGTGTGTGTGTGTGTGTGTGTGTGTGTGTGTGTGTGTGTGTGTGTGTGTGTGTGTGTGTGTGTGTGTGTGTGTGTGTGTGTGTGCGTGTGTGTGCATATATGCATGTATGTACAGTATAAATATATGTGTATAATATATATATATGTGTGTGTGTGTGTGTGTGTGTGTGTGTGTGTGTGTGTGTGTGTGTGTGTGTGTGTGTGTGTGTGTGTGTGTGTGTGTGTGTCTAAATATCTATATCTATATCTATATCTATCTATCTATCTATCTATCTATATATATATATATATAAAACAAGAAATTCATCAAAACAGAAATCGTACAATTTAAAGTTAAAACAAAATAAGCCAAGCGAGCGATGGAAAAGAAAAGAAAACGAAGAGAAGAGAAAAAAATAAGGACAATTGAAAAATGACGAGAGATAAGTTGGTGTCATTTCGAGGGAGAAAAAAAGTTTGACATTTACTTCCAAATAAAAATGCAAATGATTTCAGATGTGTCAATATACAGTATCACTTTTTTATTATTATTTTTATTATTATTATATACATATATATATATATTTTTTTGTTTCATTCTATCAGGGTTACTCCGACGTGGTATTTTGTTTCGTTTGTTATCAATCCATTCCACTTAGTTTCGTTTTCCTTCGACCAAATGGAATTTAAAAACTGATGTTATTAACAAAGACTTGTTGCATGTCAGTTGCAATGGATTAATTACATAATATTTAAGTCCACTCAACTGTGCGTAATCGCATTGCATCTAATTCATTCCATTTACATTAATATTAATGTAAATGGCTTATTGCACTTAATCCAACTTCAATTTCCATTATGCTGCGTTGGTGTTTTACCAATTAACATCAAGTAACATATATCACATTTCGTAGAAATACCTTGTAATCTCGTCTGGGAGCACACACATTCACACACACACGTATATATATATATATATATATATATTTATAATAGATATATTATTATAATATATTATTATATGATATATATATATAGGCATTCTATCATATATATCAATATATAATAACTATTATTACACTATATATATATATCGTTATATACTATTATAGATATATACATTATATGAGTGTATGTATGTATGTATGTACATGCGCACGCGCGCACACACACACACACCACACACACACACACACACACACACACACACACACACACACACACACACACACACACACACACACACACACACACACATATATACATATATTAGATAGATAGATAGATTGATAGAAAGATACATGAATGTGTATGTATATATACATATACACACACATATATACATACACATATACGCACATATGTATATATATATGTAATATATGTCATGTGTGTGTGTGTGTGTGTGTGTGTGTGTGTGTGTGTGTGTGTGTGTGTGTGTGTGTGTGTGTGTGTGTGTGTGTGTGTGTGTGTGTGTGTGTGTGTGTGTGCGCGTGCGCGCGTGTTTTCACTATAAAAAAAGGGCACGAATAAAAGAAAAAAACTTTTTTTTTTACTTCATATTTTATTTTAGCGGAGACGAGCAACTCCGTGCACATATTTCTCTTGTTTACAATAACACTGATAACGGGGCCTGGCATCGGCCTCGTACGAACACAGCGTCGCGCAACACTTAAGTAATCTACAAATTTAAGGATTGTGTGGGAAAGACGGAGGGCTAGAATTGTCCAGCAGCTTTGGGAGTTTGAGACACTTTTAAATTTCCTTTAATTCCCTTCGTTTTTCGCCTTTTTTAAAATTAAAAGTATAAGTGACGAGCTGAAAGTCAGAAGACGCAATGCATCCTTCTTTTGTTTTCCTTTTCTTCTTGTAATTCTCTCCTGGAAAGGAATCTGAAACGCTTTGTAGGGTTAAACACCAAAATTGCTGGACAAGTTAGCCAAAATTACATACAGATTTTTTTTTTTGTCTTTTTTATATATATTTTTTTATGTCTTCACTCTTCTATATGTCATACATGAGTAATGATTAATAAATGCCCAATGTTGCACAATACTCCCTATATTATGTAAAATATCTAAATATTGCAGTTTAAAAAATCCCACAAAATATATGACTTCAAGGATACGGGGAAAATAACATCATAGCTGAAAATCCTTGGACTAAAATTCACATGATTACAGTATTTATAAAACATAATCATCTTCTCGTGAAGAATTCCTGTGCAACTATCTACCTCTCCTTCATAAAATAAACATTGGTTATTTATTTACTTTTTTTTTGTTGCTGTATAATACTAAAACTATCTAAATATCTCTAAGTTCTGGACGACTGAGTCTGGAAAAATGTCTATAGAGGAAATTTGACATGAGGTCATAGAATCCGGTATTACATGGAAAGTATTGGAAATATGGAGAGTGTTCCCTAGACACGCTTGTACGACAAACGTCTCCGAGAAATGTGTATTAAGAACCCTTGTCAAAATTTGCGAAGAAAAAAAAAAAAAGATAAATTATTTTTTTTTCTCGATTTTCGTGTTAGAGTTAGGCATCAATGACATGATTTTTATTTGATTTGATTTTATCACAATTATTATTTTTTTAAATCGAAGTATGGCTGCTCAATTTTCCCATGTTTGAAAATATTTTATTTTATTTTATTTTATTTTTTTTCTTACCTTCTAAGATTTTTTTTTTCCTTCTTATTGTGACAAGGTCCAGAAATAATGCCTTGCAATGCATGTACAATTGCCCTTGCTGATGGTACGATAGGATGCCGCGCGGTGTGCAATACCGGGCTGCAACATGAAAACTACATGTCACTTTTCATTTCGCTAATATAACCGTTTCCCATGTTATTACAATGTGACAGATATATGTACACACAGCGACGGAATTCGCGATTTAAGTGAAGGGAAAAAAGAGGGAAAATGAGAATGCAATTTGATTTTTTTTTTTTTTTTTTTTTTTTTTTTTTTTTTTTTTTATGAGAGTTGCAGTCAAGCATTATCGTACACTGGCAAGTTACGTGTCGTATTCCTGCTGTAGCAGATTCTTTTCCATAAAAAAAGAAAAGAAATGAAAAAAAATATATATATATGGCCAAAGAACGTAGCCAAAGATTCTTATCTTTATTACGATAGTTATGAAAGAAGGCGGCTTTTTAATAGGTCGTTAAGGGGGGGGGGGACTAGGAGGGGAGGAGGAGGAGGAGGAGGAGGAGGAGGAGGAGGAGGAGGAGGAGGAGGAGGAGGAGGAGGAGGAGGAGGAGGAGGAGGAGGAGGAGGAGGAGAGGACTAGGAGGGGAGGAGAAAGGAGGAGGAGGAGAAGAGGAGGAGGAGGAGGGGGAGGGAGGGGGGAGCGAGGAGGGAGGGAAGAGGAAGGGAGGGTGGGGTGGGGGAAGCACGATCTTTTGCGAGCCTTTTGACATTTCATCTTTGTCGTTTACCATTTCTTCAGGAAAAAAAATATAAATAAATTAAAGAAGACGACAAATTTTGCGATAAGTTTATATTCTTTCTATCGTTATCATCTCTTAAGAATGTTTTGCCAAAATTTTGAATGACAACAAAAGAAATATAATGGAAGAATAATGAGAGGAGAGGGAGGGAAGGAGGGAAGGAACGAAGGAAGGAGGGAAGGAGGGAAGGAACGAAGGAAGGAGGGAAGGAGGGAAGGAACGAAGGAAGGAACGAAGGAAGGAATGAAGGAACGAAGGAAGGGAGAGAGAGAAGGAAGGGAGAAAAAGAAGGAAGAAAGGTAACAAATGGGAATGAAGGAAGGGAGAAAAAAGGTAAAAGAAAGGGAGCGAGAGAAGAGGGAGGAAAAAAAGAACGAAGGAAGGAAGGAAGGAAGGGAGAGAGAGAGAGAGAGAGAGAGAGAGAGAGAGAGAGAGAGAGAGAGAGAGAGAGAGAGAGAGAGAGAGAGAAGGGAGAAAGAAAAGGAAAGAAAGGAGTGGAATGAGTGAAGAAAGAAAAAAGTAAAAGAGAGTGAGGGAAGGGAGAGAGATGGAAAGAAGGAAGGGAGAAAGAGAAGAAAGAAAGAGGAAGAAAGGAATGGAATGAAGGAAAGAAGAAGAAGAAAAAATAAAAGAAAGGGACCAAGGGAAGGAAGGAAGGAAATATGAAATGAAAATCGATTTTACTTGAAGGACTAACAAGAGAAAGTCCGAGACTGGGATCCCGATAGCTTCACAGTCCGAAAGGTTGATTTCACGGCAGAGTTAGCGAATTCTAGAAATAGAAAGAATTAAAAAATTCTCTTAGAGTAGTTGATGATCACATATTCCTAAATTAATCACATGATTTACTGAGCGTATGTGTGTATACATACATACATACATACACGTATACATACATATATACAGTACATACGGTCATGTACAATATTTCACTCGATAACAGAAAATCCGATACACTTAACGACACCACAGATAGTGAATAAAAAGGACAAAAAAATCTACATTTTCTCTTTTCCCTCGACTTCCGCCGAAAAAAAAAAATTGTACCGAAGTCCTTTACATTATTATTTTTTTTTTCTTTTCCTTTTCTTTCTTTTTTTTCGAAAATCCCGGGGGTTTTGGACACGGACTTCCCCAGGGCGCTATAACGGGGTTCCACTCGGGGTATATGTCGCCTTGATTATTTTATGTATTTATGTATACAAACCTCAATGTCATGTAGATAGAAATAGAGACTTCGCTAAACGGCTTTTTACTTGTTTTTCTTGTTTTTTTTTTTATATTTGTAAGTAAAGGTATCGCAGGTAGATGGGAGGGCACGTGAATATTTATATATATCTATATATATTCATATATAGTAATGTGTAATATCATTCACATCTTCGAACTAATCTAAAACACTCATTTCTTTTTTTATTTTGTTTGTTTGTCTTGCCTGTACAAAACATACCCCAACGCTAAAAATCTCTTGGCACAAGCAACCAATGTAAATTCTATGGCACATTCACATACATTCTATTCTACAAGTGATGTTGATATGTTGGTTGCGCCAAGCTTTCCTAAATGTGCAAATGAAAGGAGAAGGGAAAATAGCTGCAGTTTTTCAAAGTCCTGCCGCTCGGAGTCACAGCTACGAAATTATACATATACATATATATATATATCTTTTTAAAAAACCGTAAATAAATAAAAGCACCAACCGAAATTCAAGGAAAAAAAGAATATAAATTCAACTATGTTATTTTTTTTTTTCTGTCTCTTTTCTTTTTTCTTCTTTCCCGCAACGCTTTATCACACACGGTGTCGGGACGTGACTAAACTAGGAAAAAAAGCACCAATATTGTGACTGTAAACTAGAGGAGTTTATACACACTCTCAGTCGAGGAAATATGGCGAGCACTTGAGTGTTTTTTTCCCCTTATTTTCGTCTCCTTTCTCGCAGACAGGGTATTGCTGTGGGAAGTTTTCTTAAGGAATGCCTCTTTCGATGATTTGTCTATCGTTGATAATGAACGTGGAAATGAAATCTGGGAGAAAAAATAATTTTCGAATGGCGTTTTCCCGTTTACTTTGTTCTTCTCGCGGCATTTTAAAAATCTTCCGAAACAAAGCGTACCGAACTCTCTCTTTCCTGCATTATAGCAACGTTGCATCAGCCAATCACCGTGCAAAAAGGGAGTGAAGAAGCAGCTCTGAATGCCCCGCCCACAGCAAGAGCTCGCCACGCCCCCTCGACCGCCAGCGGGTACGACTTCCAGACCAAATTGCCAAATAACCAATTACTAATATTGCCATCTACACGTCGTATAAGTGGACCAGAGAACACAGAGAGGAAACAACCACGTTATCTGGACCGAGATATTCGCTTAATTATTGCAGTTTCAGGCGTAATGTTTCTGAAGAGTGACTTCGGTTCGAGTGCGACCAGCCAGTGTTATTATTATTATTATTATTTTCTTTCTCTCGTTCGTTCTCTCTCTCTCTCTCTTCCTATAATATCGATCACTAAAGCTCACTTTCCTTAAGTTCCGCTGGGGAAAATGAGCTTTAGTCGATCACCTCGTCTTCCTCTTTGGCCTCGTACTCGCTTCAACCTGTCACAAAAAGTCTCTAAGACTTTCTACAGAACAAATAAGGAGGTGAGGGCTCATGACGTCATCAGGGGCGTAGAGACCAATCTATCCTTTTATTTATTTACTCGTTTGTTGCATAATAAAATTCATGAGTTGATGCATTAGCAAGCGAACTTTGCATGTTAGTCTGGGAGGGTGAGGATGACAACTCATCGTTATATTTGAATTCTTACATCTACTTTTCTCTTTCTCTCTTTCATTCTCTCTTTCTCTCTCTAACATCATATGCGTCTCTTATAAATATATACAAGATAATATGATTGGAGTCTGAGCCCTGGACTGATCCCTTTAAGACATCTCGCTAGGACACGGGGCACATTCAAATAGAAATTGGCATTAAGTATCTCTAAATAATGGACATGTTTGTAACAAAAACGTACAAAATATATATGTCTTGCCGTCTCTCTTTGCACCACACCAACTCTGCACACTCGTCAGTCCATAAGAGTACATAATTCACGATGGAATGTTAAGCAGCAAAATTATATACCACTGCAGAACCTTTGACTACCCCGGCGGAGTCGAGGCCCCGCCGGGCATACGTTATATACAACGGCCGGCAACGCTGTGCTCCTGGGGTGTGACGCACAGCCGATCTCTCCGCCGTCTGCGCTCGCTATACACATACCTACGTTCCCCTCCCCCCTCCCCCCGTCACAGCCTCACACCCCAGCAGCGCCGGTCGCCGCCGCCGCCGCCGCCGCCGCCACCACCTGCGCCACACAGTTCGCCTCTATCACATGTGAGGATTAGTCTCCGGCTCGGAGAGATGTGTACAATGTGTGAGAATACCCTGTTTGTACAGTGTGTACAGGTTCACAGCGCTACACTATACAGCGGTATGTACAAGGGCCGCGCCCCCACCCGGGGATCACGAGTGCGGCGCGTCCCGGCTGCGACGGCGCCGCCGCCCCGTGTCGCGCCGGAACACCACGTTGGTGGGGTCGTCGGCGAGCAGAGGGAAGCGGTGGATGGAGTGGATGTCGGCCGCGATGTAGCCGCTCACGCTGCCCTTGCTCACCAGCTCGCCGCGCTCCTCCACCGACCACTCGTGGCGCGTGGGCGAGCCGCGCTCCGCCAGCAGCCGCTCCATCTCCCACGCGCGCGTCACGGCGTGGCGGTGGGCGTGGCGCAGCAGGCGGTGGCGGGCGTTGGGGGCGTCGGTGCCATACATGAGGACGAGCGACACGTCGTTGCCGACGACGCGGATCTCGTGGTGCTCGCCCTCGTCCCGCGACGTCACGTTGAAGCGGCCACTGAGGCGCTGCAGCTGCTGCAGGTCGTCCTGGCGCAGGGCGGCGTTCTCCTTGACGAGGTAGAGCGTGTGGTGGCGGTGGTGCGTGAGGGCGACGTCGAGCAGCGCCGAGCCGTTGAGGACGTCGCGCGCCACGTCCTGCACCACCGAGTTCTCCCTGGACGGCACCAGCGTGACCACGGCGCGCCCCTCCACGCGGGACACCATCACGCCCGGACCCAGCATGGGCGGCGACGACATGAAGCGGCCGAGGGCGTCCCAGCCGGGGATCGCCCAGGCAGGGGCGTCGGACCGAATCAGGGACTCCGGCAGCAGAGACGGCTGCGAGAACTGCCGAAGGACGCCTTCCGTGGAGCAGGAGAGGCCGGAAATCACGCGGAGGGAAGGAGCCAGCTGGCGGGCCTGGAGGAGGCCTCCCTCCTGCCGCTCCACCGTCTCGTCGTGGTAGCTGGAGCCGAGCATGCGCGACAGGTCCACGCCGTACAGCTTCAGCCAGCTGTTCAGGTCTGGAAAGGGCGGGAGCGTTAGGGAAGCCCTTCATCATGACGTGCCCTAAGTGGCTCGACTTCAGCCATAAACTTACAAGTCGAAGGACCAAAAAATAAATGTCCATGCATGTGTGTGTGTGTGTGTGTGTGTGTGTGTGTGTGTGTGTGTGTGTGTGTGTGTGTGTGTGTGTGTGTGTGTGTGTGTGTGTGTGTGTGTGTGTGTGTGTGTGTGTGTGTGTGTGTGTGTGTGTGTAAGCGCTTGCGCGTGTGCTTTTGTGTGTCTGTATGTATGTCTATATACAAAAAAGAATAAACACATGCATGCTTTAAGCACGTAAAACACCTGATTCTAAACAGAGATAAAGCTGGTCCTATTCTTCCCAACTAAGAAGTCGAGAACCGATATTTCGCATTCCTAACTTGAAAGTCACAGATTTCGAGAACAAATCAAGAGTGATCGCTGGCCAACGCCTCGCCAGAGTGCCCATCCGCAATCCGGCCGCGAGCCTGCAAGAGAGAGCCCGTGACGTCAGCGGCGAGCACGCGGCGACGGCCCTTACCTGTGTAGTGGTTGGGGTGTCGGTTGACCGGGTTGACGGGGTCGTTGTCGTGGAAGCGGTGCACGTAGACGGCTCCAACGTGGTCGGGGGCGCTGGTGACCAAGTCGTACCTCGGGGCCATCCACATGGCATGCACGGGGTCGTACGTGTGGAGGCCGAAGACGATGAATCCCGTGACGGGATCCCGAAGGCCTCCCTGGAAGTCCACGTGCAGGAGGAGGTCGGGGCGGGAGTCGGTGAGCGTGGCGCCCCACGGAGACCTCACGACCTCCTTCACCAGAACTCCTGAGTCGTCAAAGACGGCCACGGGCGAGCCCAGGTGGTCCGTGGCGATCCACAGGCGCCGCTTGCCCGTGTGGATGGCCATGAGGTGGCCGCGTTCATCGTACTCTAGCGCGTGTGTCACACCGCGCTTCGGGTAGTGGATGTGTGTCGGGAGGTCGGGCCGACGCAGGTCGGCGTAGAAGAACTGCGTCACATTGCCGTGGTCGTCCTCCCACACCGCCAGGCGTCCGTGGTGGTCGTGCCTGCACCAAACCTTGTACTGGCCCTGCTGCCAGGCGGACTTGAGGTTCCCCCTCGCGCTGTAGCTGAGGTGGACCTCGCCCTGGCGCACGACGGCGCCTCCGGGCGAGTACGTGTTGAGCTCCACGTCGCCCCAGCCCACCAGGCGGTCCGCGCCGTCGTACGTGGCCGTCATCTCTCGGCCGCCCTCCACCACGGCGATCATGTTGCCGTTGGCGTCGTAGCGGAACTGCCACGAGTCGGAGCCGTCCACGGCCTGCAAGAAGCCGTCGGGAGTGTAGGTGTAGTTGGTGCGCTTCTCGTCCGTGCCCGAGCCGCGCCACGTGGACATGGTGGCGAGGCGGCCGCGCGTGTCGTAGCCGTAGCGGTTGCGGTAGACGAGGCGGCTGCGCACGGTGAGCGCCGACTCGACGACGCGGCCGTGCGGGTCGAACTCCGTGACGCGCAGCATGATCTTGCGCACGTCCTGGATGACGGTCTTGTTGTGGTAGGACGACGTCACCTTCATGTCGCCCACGCTGTCCAGGGTGCCCAGGATGATGTTGTACTTCATGTCGTAGTCCGGCTGCTCCTTGCCGTTGATCTCGACCTCGACGCGGCGCGGGCGGGCGTTGCCGTCGTACAGGAACCTCAGCTTGGCCGAGTCGAGGACGGCCGTCGAGCCGTAGCGGATCCGCTGCTCCTTGACGAGGCCGCCGTGGTACTTGTTGTCGCTGCGCAGCTCGAAGCCGCGCTCGCGCACCGACACGGTCCGGATGAGGCCGGTCTCGGGGTGGTAGCCGTACTCCACGGAGCCGTCGCCGAAGATCTGCAGGTGCAGGCGGCCGGTGTTGTCGTGGTGGTAGATGACGCGGCTCGCCTGGTGGGGCAGCACCTCCGCCAGGATCTTGCCGTCGTCGCTGTAGAAGAGCTGGTACGGGTGGCGCGGCGAGCCGGGCGGCGTGAAGCTGAAGCGGTTGTGCAGCAGCGACGGCTGCACGTGGAAGGTGTACTTGTGGCCGCGCGGCGTCGTCACGGCCGACAGGGCGCCGCCCTCGTCGTGCTCCAGCAGGTGCTCGCTGCCCGACGCCACGCTCACCTTGTACGGCTGCGGGAGGCAGGGCACAGGGGTTAAGGGTTGGAACCATAAAATGAATTGGATATATATGCAAGGCAGTAGAATTAAATACACCGACGTTATCTCCAGCCGAGAAGCCCAAGAGAACGGCTCATCCCCAACTCACCTTGACGCTGGACAGGTCCTTGAAGGAGTACATGACCCGCGTGCCGTCGGCGTAGGAGACGCCCTCGTACCTGCCGGCGCGGTCGTAGGAGTACTGCTCCCTCATGTCGCCCCAAGTCCACTCCTCCAGCTGGCCGAAGCGGTTGTACTTGAGCTGCACCGGCAGGAAGGGTTGCGCGGGCGTCCACTTGAGCGGGCGGCCAAGAGGGTCATACGTCACGTTGAGCAGCGTCGCCCCGACCTCGTTCAGAACAGCCTCCGTGCCGGTGTACAGGTCGTACTTGAAGGTCAGCAGGTCCTCGCCGTTCACCCTCATCTTGCGGCCCACCTGTTGGGTCGGGGTGATCAGTGGGCCTCTCTCTCTCTCTCTCTCTCTCTCTCTCTCTCTCTCTCTCTCTCTCTCTCTCTCTCTCCTCTCTCTCTCTCTCACTCTCACCTCTCTCCTTCTCTCTCTCTCCTCTCTCTCTCTCTTCTCTCTCTCTCTCTCTCTCTCTCTCTCCTCTCTCACTCTCTCACTCTCTCTCTCTCTCTCTCTCTCTCTCTCTCTCTCACTCTCTCACTCACTCACTCACTCACTCTCACTTATTTAACATACACTATTAATATATATACACCTTTATTTATCTATAAGTTCATTTTTACATGTGTGTGTGTGTGTGTGTGTGTGTGTGTGTGTGTGTGTGTGTGTGTGTGTGTGTGTGTGTGTGTGTGTGCTGTGCGTGTGCGTGTGTGTGTGTGTGTGTGTGTGTGTGTGTGTGTGTGTGTGTGTGTGTGTGTGTGTGTGTGTGTGTGTGTGTGTGTGTGTGTGTGTGCGTGTGTGCGCTCGCCTCACCTGCGTCACGGGTCCCTGGCGATCTCCAGCCTCCACGAAGTACTTCCAGTCGAAGCTGTTAACGAGCTCGTTGCCGATCTCAGTGCGCTGCCTGCCGGAGACGGGGTAGGAGTGTGCGAGCGT
>NC_051401.1:47306874-47309374 GCF_015228065.2 Penaeus monodon | reverse complement strand
ATTGCAAACGTCATGGGATATGTAAAACAATATCGTAATATGGCGCATATAACATATACACATTTATATATTTCGCTATCATTTATTGGAGAGCGCCATTTTTAAACCGATGTTGGTGTCAGCGATTTCAAATGGCGAAATATACAAACTAGAATTTACGTTTTCTAAAATTCATTTCCTTTTGTTTCGCGAGTAATTACCTATTACTTTTTAACACTGGATAGTTTTCAAAATAATTTTCTGCGTGTATTTCATTCCCTTTCTTCTTGTGGGGGAAAAAAAAGAAAAAAAAAGAAAGAAAAAAAAAAAAAAAAAAAAAAAAATATATATATATATATATATATATATATATATAATATATATATATATATTATATATATATATATATTTCTTTATCTGTCCCCCCTTCTCCTTACATATATTCATTTCCTCTCTCCTCATCTCCCTCTTCTTTGTACCAAACCTATGTTTTTAAAAAATATCCGTCTCTTTTCTCTATAATAAACCTCTCCTTTCATCTTTTCTCATTCCCTGCATAACGTTTTATATATCGTCCTCTTCATCTTCCTAGCTTCTCTATCTCCTTTTTATTCTGTTTTCTTTTCCCTCTATTCCTCTTCTCTAAACCCCTAACATTTTGATCTTATCTCCCTTCCCTTCCCTTCCCTTTCTCGCTCCCTCCCTCCCTCTCCCTACTGCATATTTTCTTCCTGTGTATATCCACATCTCTCTTTGTCCTTTCTCTGTCCATCGTTCCCTCCCTTCCTCCGTTTCTCTCTTTCTCTCTGTGATTCCTTTCCTTTACTCTCTCTCCCTCTCTCTTCCTCTCTCCGTTCCTCTTTGTGTCACTTTTTTTTGTCTAGATATTTTTCTCTCTTTCTCTCGAAATTTCCTTCTCTTTTATTCTACGTCTCCCTCCCTCCTCCCATTTCTCCAGTTATCCCACGCCTCCCCCTCTCCCTTTCCCCCACCTCCATATTCTTTATGTTAACCTCCCCTCCACATCCCAACATCTTTTTCCCTCCTCTCCTACCTGTCCCTCTCCCCCCTTACCCTCCTCCTCCCCCTCTCTCTCCCCCTCTCCTCCTCTCTCTCTCTCTCTCCTCTCCCCTCTCCTCCCCTCCCTTCTCTCTCCCTCCTCTCCTCTCTCTCCCCCTCCTCCTCCCCCTCTCCCTTTCCCCCTTCCTCCCTTCCCCTCTCCCCCTTCCCTCCTCCCCTCCCTCCTCCCTCCTCTCTCTCTTCCTCCTCCTAATCCCCCTTTCTCTCCTTTCCATCTCCCTCATCTCCCTCTCCCCTCTTCCCTCCCCCCCCCTTACCTGGACGAGTGGTAGACGAGGTGGAGCCCCTCTCCCTCCCCCTCTTCCCCTCCTCCTTTCCCCCCCCTCCCCCTCCCTTACCTGGACGAGTGGTAGACGAGGTGGAGCCCCGTGCCGGGGATGCTGAGGCTCTCCTGCACCACCTGCGACTCCGTCAGGATGGCAGAGCGCTCGGGGCAGCCTCCTTGGAAGCCGTGTTTCCAGGTTGCCAGGACGACGGGCTTCAGGTCGTCGTAGTTGTGGTCAGGGCACGGCGTGGGCAGCGGCGGGGGCACGATGTCAGCCGTTGTCATGACGACCGTGTCGATGACGACGATCTATGGCAGGAGATGAGAATGAGCATCTTTTCGTGTTTTTTTTTTTTCATTTTTTTTTTATCGGATTTTTTTAAAAACTTTTTTTTTCTTTTTCTTCCTCGATGTTATTCTAACATAAAAATCCAACGTATATCCAGAGTTTTGATAATATTGGCATCTCCTGATGAACAATAAAAACAAATACAAAATAAAAACAAAATCATTCACACACCAATACCAGAAATCGCAAAACTTAATTCCAAAACTTAACTAAAATCTAACCACAAAACTTGGCCAAAAAAAAAGAACTACAAAACTTAGCCGCAAAACTTAACCAAAATTACCCGCAAACCTTAACTAACACAATTTAACCACAAAACTCAACCACAAAACTCACCCACCAAAACTTAAGCATCAAAACTTAACCACCAAAACTTAATCCACAAAACTCGACCACCAAAATTTAACCACCAAAACTCAGCCCACAAAACAAACGACCAAAACTTAACCACAAAACAAACGCTTAAAACAAACGACCAAAAACAAACGCTTAACACAACGCCCCAACGCAAACGCTTAACACAACGCCTCAACGCAAACGGCCAGCGCAACGGCCCACTTCCTACCTCATTCCACGGCACCCACACCGTCTTCGTGACGGGGAGGAAGGGCGCCTTGCCGAAGATGAGCCTGACGGCGCCGCCCCCGTTCACCATGAGGTCGAACCAGCCTCCGGGGCGCGTGAGGGTGAAGCCCGTGTCAGCTGGGCGGTAGTGCGACACTCTCACGCCCCTGAGGCCTGTGCCACGCCCACTGATGACACGCCCACGGACCACGGAGGCGCGGCTGGGCGGCGGAAGGGGTGGGGTGGGGGGGAGAGGAGGTGGA
>NC_051401.1:47279374-47289374 GCF_015228065.2 Penaeus monodon | reverse complement strand
TGAGGAGGGCAGATTCGCTTCAATGGCAAAGTTTTGCTTGTTTTATTTACTTAGGGTGCCTCCGGGGGGGGGAGAGGGAGGAGCGAAAGGGGGCAAGGGAGGAGAAAAGAGGAGAAGGGGAAGGGGAAGAGGGTGGGGGGAGGGATGGTGAAGGGAGAAGAAGAGAAAGGGGGGGGAGGGGAAGAAGAAAGGGGAAAGAAGTGGGGAGGGGGGGGGGGAAAGGAAGGAAGAAAGAAGGGGGGGGGGGAAAGGAATGGAAGGGAACGAAAAAAAAGGGCGGAGAGGGGAGGGGGAAAGAGAAGAGATAAAAAAGGAAGAGGGAGGGAAAAAGGGGGGAGGGAGGGAGGGGGAGGGAAGGGGGGGAACAAAAAAAAGAAAAAAAAGGCAAAGGCTACTCATGGGGGATGAGGGGGGGGGGCGGGGGAACGGGCGGGGGGGGGGAGGGGGGGGGAAAGCGGTGGGGAAGGGGCGAGAAAGAGGGGAAAGGGGGGAAAAAGGCCTGAAGGGGAGGAAAGGGAGAGAGGGAGAGGTTTTTAAAAAGGGAAGACGAAGGACATCCGTGAGAGTCGCCCTCTATATCGATGAGAAGAGTGAACTGAGCAAAGTGAAGCTTTTTATGTTTAGAACAGTGAACGACAGTTGGAGAGAGATGCGAGAGTGTCAGGCGAACCTGAGGCGCCCGGCGGGAGACGAGTGGAGAAGACAGGTTTGGGAGAGATAGATGACAATTGTGGAGGAAAAGAGAGGAGGAGAGGAAGAGAGAGGGAGAGAGAATGAAAGACGGAGAGAGTTAGAGATAAGGAGACGGATCGGAGGGATAGGGAGGAATGCTTGAAAGAGCTGAGTTGGGATTCTAGAGAATGTAAGGGATAACAAAAGAAGAAGGCCGACTTATGGGGAGAAGAAGGAGAGAATGGGGAACGGAGAAGAAAGGGAGGAACAGAAGGGGGGAAGAGAAAGGGGGAGAATGGAGAGGGGGAGGCGGGGGAAAGGAAGGGTGAGCGGGGAAATGGGAGTAGGGGGAAGAAAGAGGAGGAAGGAAAGGGCGAGAAAAAGTGGGGGGGGGGGGGGGGAAAACTGGGCGAGGACCACCGTACGAGAAGGAGCTTTGAGGGGAAGGAGTGGGGAGGAAAGGGTTCGAGGTGGAGAAGTGGAGAGGGGAAGAGGAAAGGAGGAGAGGAAGGGTTGAAGGAGGGGGAAGGGGGGGAAGCCTGAGAAGAAGGGAGAAGGCGGGAAAGGAAGAAAGGGGGAGAAAGGGAAGAGGGGGGAAAGGGGAAACGGGAAGAGAGGAAAGAGAAGGGGGGAAAAAGGTGGGGAGGGGAGGGAGTGCCAAGGGAGAGCAGAGGGGAAGGGAGGAGTAGGCGGAGACGAGGACAAAAGGGATGAAAAAGGGAGGAGGGGATGAAGAGGAAGAAGCTGGGAAAAAATGGCTTGAGGAGTGAAACGAGGGTGGTGTGCATGATTGAGGAAGGAAAGAAAGAGGGAAAGGGGAAAGGAGGAGGGGGAGGGAGGTGACGGATGGAAGGGAAAAGGAGGGGGGGGGGAGGGGAGAAAGGGCGGGGGGAGGCAGGGAGGAAGAGAGAAAGGCGGGGTGTGGAAATAGGAGGGAAAGGGAAAAGGAAAAAGAAAGAAGAAATAAGGAGGAAAAGAGGGGAGAGGAAGAATGGAAGAAGGGGAGGAGGCGTGAAGAAGAGGGTGGGAGGAGAAGGGAGGGGGTAGGGGGGAGAAAGGGCGGAAAAAGAAGGAATAGAATGGGAGGGGGAAGAGAAATAAATGAAGTATAAAAGATATAAGAAAGGGAGGCCTGAGGAGAGAATGAAAAAGAAAATAGGGACTACTGAGAGTGCAGTTCTTCGTCGAGAGAGGAATGGGTGACATAACCAGAAAAAGCGAACACACAGGCGAAGGATTTAACGGAGAAGGCATGATGGGCGGATGAGGACTCCTCGCCGATGTTGAACAAACGAAGATGCAGGATACGGAGTCTGATCTGAAGATTAGCACTCCTTGATGGGCATTGGGGATGTACGTGACTGCGAGGGAGGGAAGAGCAAACAACAAACAAAAAAGAAACTGATAAAAGAAAAAGAACTAAAAAGTGGAAAAAGGGGGGAAACAAGACAAGAAGTCAGAATAAATAAGACCAAAATGGAGAGAAAGGATCCGAAATTAATAAAGATTCCATACTAAAAGACGAAAAAAACGAAAAGAAAAGAGAAAATAATACAAAGGGAAATATATATATAACACATAACAAACCTTACGGGGGAGAAAAGATTGTGAAAAAAGGACGAGGAGAGGAGTCGCCTCAGGGCAGGATATAAGGCGGTGAGGAACTGGGGGACTCCAAACGAGGATTCGTAGCTCGAAGAAAGACGACTTCTTCATTGTCGTAAGCTGTAGTCTTGCTCCAGCCCGTGAGTAGACGGTAAGGGATGGGGCGATAAAATAAAGATAAAAAAATAAAAATATAAGGGAGGAGCGGACGCGGGAGGAAGGACGGAAGGGGGAGGGGGGAGGATGGAAAAGATGGATGGGAAAAAGAATAAATAAGAAAAAAAAGCAGGGAAAAAAAATAGCAAAATAAAAAGGGGTACGGAAAAAGGAAAAAGTAATAAAAAAATATATTTTTAAAAAAATTATTTCTGAAGAAAAATTTAAATTTTATTTAAATAAATATATTATTTTATGTAATCAATATTTTATTTATTTATTTTTTTAAACAATAAAAAAAAAAAAAAAAAATAACTTAGACTTTAAGTTTTTAAAGCTAAGCAATAAAGTATGAAAACTGCGTTTAATAAGGGAGAAAATATGTTTAAGGATTAGATTTTATTTTAAAAAGATATTATATAAGGCCGAAGGAACCTTTTCAAGAGAGAATTTTTTTAATTTATATTTAAATATTATATAAAATTACATTATTTATAATCATACTTATTTACGAAAATGATTATTAATTATTTATTAATTTTATTTTAAAGATTTAAGCTAAAAAAATTTTTTTTTTTAAATATAAAATTTTATTATAATACTTTAAATATAGATTTTTATTTGTTTTCATAAATTCTAATTAATAACTTAATCAATTATTTTTTAAATATTTCAATGTTTTTTTTAATTTTCATATTATAAACTATTAACTTGTTTTAGAATAAAATGAAAATGAAAATTAAAAAATAATACAAATTAAAAAAAAATATATTCAAAAAAAATAAAGGGGGTAGGTGATAACTTAGTCTTAATGAACTTGAAGAACCTGGTGCAATACATTATGAAATTTAAATAATTAATATTACATTAAATATTTAAATTTTCAGTTATAACTTTTTTATATAATTTCTATTAAATTTTCTTTTTATTTCATTTTATAATAATAATATATTATTAATGTTAATATATATCAATTTTTAAATAGTCAAAAAATATTTTATTAATAATAAATAATACTATAAATTAAAATT
Organism: Penaeus monodon; assembly: GCF_015228065.2. Taxonomy (NCBI): domain Eukaryota; kingdom Metazoa; phylum Arthropoda; class Malacostraca; order Decapoda; family Penaeidae; genus Penaeus; species Penaeus monodon. The sequence continues at coordinate 47,285,910 of NC_051401.1, read as the reverse complement.
TTTTAAATTATATTATATTAAATCAATATTATTAATTAAGAAATAATGAACATATAATATAAATAAAAAATAATAATAAATAATAATTAAAATTATATTTAATTTAATCATAAATTAAATAATTTTAAGTTAAAGAAATTTATTAATTTTTTTTTATTAAAGATTAAGTTTAAAATTAAAGAAGTAGTCGTAATTTCTGTTAAGCAGGAAGGCTAGGGGGGGCCCCCCTCCCATGGCCCAGAAGAACGACAGGACCCAGATCAGACGATGTCCCCACAGTGCAACGAAGCCAGAGTGTACCTCCTCCTCAGGTATCCATCCCCCCGCCCTTTCCCCCCTCCGTGCTTCCCGTGGTTTTTCCTCTCCCTCTCCGCCCCCCCCGTTCCGTCCCCACTCCTTTCTCCGTTTCCGTAGGTGGTTCCTCCTCCTGACCCCCCTCCTGACACGCGCCGGCTCGCAGATTAATTAATGAAGGTTTTGCAGATTGTGGGGGCATATCCATGCGGCGGCACATCATCTGTATCTAGCTTTTACTTGGCCGGCATGGTGGTGCACCGACGGGTCCCAGGAGTGATGGGCACCATCCCTTTGTGAAAAACTTTGGCGGAGCCTTTCCTCTTGTTTTTCTACGAATCCCTAGGCAGTTTTTTTTTTTTGTTTTTAAGGTATTTTTTATATTTAAGGAGGCACAAGTTTCGGGTCCCGTTCGGCCCCGCCGCCGGGAGCGCGATATGAGAGGGTCGGGGGGAGGGGGATGTCAGTAGGGGCGGGGGGGGACACTGGGGGTGAGGGCGATAGGTGACAGTTGATTGGGATCTGTGAACGGCCGCCCCTTAGCATCATATGGGGGAGTAGGGTGAGCGGGGAGTGTCGAGAGTGTGCATTTTCGGTGGTGGGTAAGTGTGTAGCGTTGCTAGTGTTTCGTTTAGCTTAGCGGTTTGTTAAATTTCTCTTTCGTGGATGGTTTTCTCCGCTTTTTTTTTTTTTTTTTTTTTTTTTTTTTTTTTTTTTTTTTTTTGTTTTTTTTTTTTTTTTTTTTTTTTTTTTTTTTTTTTTTTTTTTTTTTTTTTTTTGTCTTGGCTAGGAGTGCAGTGGGGAGTAGGAAGGAGAGAGATGTGGGAGGGGAGGGGGATGGGGGAGATTTGTAGGGGGTCTGCGGGAGGGTGACTAGGAGCTGGGGGCGAGGTGTTCCCAGTTTTTTTTTTTTTTTTTTTTTTTTTTTTTTTTGTTTTTTTTTTTTTTGTCTCATCATTTTTTCCCCTTTGTCTGTCTCTGTTTCTCTCCTCTCTCCTTTCTCTTCTTTTTTATCTTTTCTTTTTCCTACTTCCTAACCTCTCTTCTCTCTCCTCTCCTCCTTGATCCTTCTTCCCTCTCCCTCCTCTTTTCCTCTCCTCTCCCCTCCCTTTTTTTCTCCTCTTCCCTACCCTCCCCTCCTCTCTCTCTCTCTCCTCTCCCTCTCTCTCCTCTCCATCTCCCCCCCCTCGCCCTATTCCTCTTCCCTCCTTGCCCCTCCTTTCTCCCCCTCTCCCCACCCCTCTCACTTCTCCCCCCCTTCCCTCCCTCCCCTCTCTCCCGCCCTCCTTCCCCGCCCTCCTCACTTCTCCTCTCCTTCTGCCTCTCCCCCCTTCTCCCCCTTCCCCCCCTACCCCTCTTCCCCTTCCCTCCTCCTCCCCCCCCCTTTTCTCCCCCTTTCCCCTCTCCCTCCTCCCTCCTTCCCCTTAGTTGTCCTGGGGGGTTTGTGCGCCAGGGGTGGGGCCGCGCGTATGTGTGCCGACTGGTGCTGGTGGCAAGTCTGTGTGATAATTGCCCCAGTTTCGGCGTTCTGGCTGGCCGGGTAGCCGGTGGTGTTGTGTTGATTTTGTGAATTAGGTATGGAATTCACAGCTCTCGCTCGGAGGCCGTTTGATAGCTGCGGTGCTCTTCCAGTGAACTCCGAGTCTCCGGCGTCGGGCGGGAACTTCGGATCGGTGGGTTGGTCGGTCGTTGTTGGCGGATATGAATCGGCGGAGGGGATGGCACACAACTCCTCTGCTGGCCGGGTGTGCGTGCCAGCGTCGACGGGGAGTGGGGGCGGGTGGAAGGCGTTCTCGGGGGAAGGGGGTTCTGTGTGACGCATGTTGGGCGCCAGGTGGGCTTTCGGTTGGATCTGCTTTGGTCGTCCGTCTTCGATTTTCGTGTAGGCCGTATGTTCTTGGGTGGAGTGGTTGCGGGCTTTTTACTCTTCGTGAAGTTGTCGAGCGATCACCGGCGGTGCTTTGAAGAGTTGACGGGTCGGGCGCGCGTCTCCAATTCCTATTCCCTCTCGTACAAATTCGAGGAAGGGAAAAAAAACGTATAATCTAATAATATTAAAAAAAAAAAAATCAATCACGAAACGGGAAAGATAGAAATAACAAATAAAACAAAAGAAAAGCAAAGGCAAGGGAGGGCAACAGAGAAAGAGGGGGCAGAAAAAAAAACGGAAAACAATACGGGATTGATAAAAGCATTTGCATATGGGATCCCTCGCGTCTGTTCAAATGGACGAAAAAACCGCCAAAAAATTGAATAGTGAGAACACTAATACCGCGCGAAACCGTTGTGATGGGGAGGGGGGAATGGGAAAACAGTCGCAAAGCTTTTTTTAACTTATCTGTATATGAGGATATTTGTTATTTTAGCTTTATCAACCTATGGGGATAATTATTATATTAACTTATTATTATCATCTATCAGCATATGAAGATAATTATTATTTTAATTTTATCCATATATGAAAATAATTATTAGATAATTAGATATTAGATAATTATTATTTTAATTTATCAACACTTATTAGGAGGAGGACAGAGAGGAGGAGGAGGAAAAGGAGCAGGAGGATGATGATAATAAGGAGGAGGAGGAGGAGGAGGAGGAGGAGGAGGAGGAGGATAAGGAGGAGGAGTGGGAGGAGGAGGAGGAGGAGGAGGAGGAGGAGGAGGACATAAAGGGGAAGGGGAGATGGGTAGGAGGAGGAGGAGGAGGAGGAGGAGGATGGAGTGAGGCGGGGGAGGTAGGAGGAGGTAGGGAAAAAAAAGGGCGGGCAGGAGCAGGAGCAGGAGCGAAGGAGGAGGAGGAGGAGGAAGGAGGGAGGAGGAAAAAAGGAGCAGGAGGATATGATGATAAGGAGGCAGAAGGTGTGAGGAAGGGAGCGAGGAGGCGGAGGAGGTTGAGGAGGAGGAGGAGGAGGAGGAGGAGGGGAAAAGGAGCTAGCATGCGGAGGATGCTGATAAGGGGAGGAAGAGGAGGAGGGAGGAGGAGGGAGGAGGGAGGGGGGTAGGTAGGCGAGTGAGCGAGGGAGGGAGGAGGGAAGAAGAGGAGGAGGAGTAGGCAGTGACGGATAAGTGAGGAGTTGGAAGAGTAGAGGATAAGGAGCGAGGAGGAGGAGGAGAAGGATAGGAGGAGGAGAAGGATTCATAAGGAGGCGGAGTAGAGGAGGGAGAGGGAGGTTGGGAGGAGGAGGAGGAGTGAGGTAGGTGTAGGAGGTAAGTAGGTGAGGTATGAGTTAGGGAGAGTTTAGGAGGTGAGTAGAGCGAGGAGGAGGAAAAAAAAAAGGGCCAGGAGCTGAGGATGATGATTTAGGAGGAGGAGGAGGAGCGAGAGGAGGTAAGGAAACGAGGGAGGCGACATCAGAGTGAGCTGTGTAAAGGAAGCGAGAGACAGGTAAAAGGGATTGGGGAGGGGCGAAGGAGGAGCGGATGGAGAGGGCCCGCGGAGTTTGAGCGGTTTAGGGAAGGAAGTGAGGAGGAAAAGGGGCGGGTGGGAAAGTAAAAAAAAAAACATCGAAGAAAAAGGAGCAGCAGGAGGATGATTGATGACGCCATACACGGAGGGAGGAAGAGGAGCGCTAGAGGAGGAGTGAGGAGCTGGAAAGTAGGCGGAGAGAGAGTGGGAGGAGGGGCGAGCGGCGGTAGGAGGGGGGAAAGGAAAAAAGAAAGAAAGAAAATAAGAAACAAAAAGAAAAGAAAAGGATAAAAAAAAAGAAAAAAAAAAAAAAAAAATAAAGAAAACAAAAAAATATAAGGGAGGAACGAGCAGAAAGAGCCTAAGGTAGGATGATGATGATTTAAAGGAGGAGGAGGAGGAAGCTAAGGGAGAGTTGGGGGGGAAGGAGTGAGTTGATAGGAGGAGTGAGGAGGAGCGAGGAATAGGGGAGGGGGGAGCCTTAGCCTTTCATTGAGGAGAGGGAGTTGGCAATGAACGATATTTGAAGGAATTGAGCCGGCGCAGGGTGAGCCTCAGAGGGTTTTGGGAGGGTGCAGTGAGGGTTAGAGAATGTGAGTCGAGCTAGCTGGAGGAGTTAGGAGGCTCAGGAGGAGGACGGATAGGATGTGCGGAGAGGAGGAGGAGCGAGGGAGGAGCGGCAGATGCGGGAGCTGAGTGACGCCCGAGGAGCTTGGGGGAGAAGGGGTCGGAAAAGAGGGGCGGGAAGAGAGAGAGAAAGAAAGAAAAAGAAAGAAAGAAGAGGAGGGAGGAGGATAAGGAGGAAAGAGGCTGAGGAGGATTAAGGAGGAGTGAGGAGGAGGAGTAGCAGTAGAGGATAAGCAGCAAGTCGAGGAGGAGAGAAGGATATAAGGACGCGAGCCCTGTGGAGTGGAGGCGGAGGAGGTCCGAGTGGGAGAGGCTAGGTATGGTAGGCCGAGTGAAGGAGGTAGAGGATGTAAATTTATTTATTAAGGTTAAGTGAGGAGGATTGAGTGGAGGGGAGTCATCCGAGGATGTTGAATAAGGGAGAGGAGGAGGAGGCGTGAAGGAAGGGAGGTGGGCGCAGGACGAAGCTATAAATTTATAAGGAGTCGAGGGAAAGGAGGAGGAGGAGAAGTGGAGTATAAAATAAGTATTCAAGGAGGGAGGAGGAGTGGAGGAGGAGGAGGAGGGAGGAGAGGAGTCGTGTGAGGGAGGAGGAGGCAGGATGGGAGATAGGAATTTAATTATAAGGTTAAGGATGAGGATGGAAGGTGAGTGTCGAGGAAGGGGTATGGAAGGGATACAGGAGCTCAGGGTGGAGGAGGGGTGCGAGGTGAGGCCGGAATGGAGGAGGAGGCGGAGGAGGAAGGGAGCACTGAGTGGAGGGATGAGAGGTAAGTAGCGGGAGCCGGCCAGGAATGGGGAGGGAGGATGTGAGTGAGGGAAGGAATAGGAATAAATTTATAGGAGAGGAGGGGGGATGAGGAAGGATGGAGGGGGCGATTAAGGAGGAAGCAGGGTATAGACGGTCAATAGAGGAGGAGGAAAATATTTCATTATTAAGGATAGTAGGGAGATGGAACGGATAGTGAGGGAGGAGGATTAAGGGTAAGGAGGGGAGGGAAAGGGGGGAAGGGCGAGGAGAGAGGAGCAAAGGAGGAGGGAGGAGAAGAGGGGAGAAAGAGGGAGGGGGTAGGAGGTAGGAGGGGTGAAGTGAGGGGGGGGAAAAGGAGGAGGAAAGGAGGGGGGGGGGGGGAGGGGAAAAAAAGGAGAGGAAGGGAAAAGTGAGAGGATGGGAGAAAGTAGAAACGGAGAAGGAGAGGGAGGGGAGGAAAGATGAGGAAGAGGCGGGGAGAAGGAAGGGAAGAAGAAATAGGGGAGAGAGGAGGGAAGAGTAAACATAGAGAAGGAAGGAAGAGGGGAGGAGGAAGAAAGAGGAGACGCAGAATAAAAGAGAGGGCGAAGGAGTAGGAGAAGATGTGGAGGGAGAGCGGAGGGGATGGAGGAAATGCTAAGGAGGGAAAGAATGGAGGCCAAAGAGGGAGGAGCAAGGAAAGGAGGGGCAAGGACAGAAGAGAGGAGGAGGAGGGAGGAGGAGGAGGAGGAAGGAGACGGAGTGTCGCTTAGAGGGGAGCGGAGGAGAGGAGGAATAAGGTGAGGAGGAGGGAGGGCAGGAGGTAGGAGGAGGAAGAGGAGGACAACAGAGAGAGGAGGCTGAGAGGAGGAGGAGAGAGGTGTGCAGAGGGGGAGTGACGGAAGGAGGAGCTAGAAGGAATGAGGAAGGAAGGGAGGGAGGGCGCGGAAGGAGGAGGAGCGAGCGCAAGGGATAGGGGAATGGGAAGGAGGAGGAGGAAGGGGGGAATGGCGAGGAGTAGAAGCAGGAGAGAGCGAGAGGAAGGAGAAGCGAACTAGGTGACTGGATAGGTAGGAGGGTTGGAAAGGAGGAGATGCGGATTGGAGGGGAGGAGGGAGAAGAGCAAGTGGCGAAGAAGAAGTAAGTAAAGGAAGAAAAAAAGAGAAAAGAAGAAGTAATTAATATAAAAGAAGAAAGAAGGAGAAGGAGAAGTGAAGAAGAAGAAGAGGAAGAAGAAAGAAAGAAAACCCAGAAAGAAGGAGAAGGAGAGGAAGAGGAAGAAGAAGAAGAAGAAGAAGAAGAAGAAGAAGAAGAAGAAGAAGAAGAAATCAAGAAGAAGAAGAAGAAGAAGAAGAAGAAGAAGAAGAAGAAAGAAGAGGAGGAGAAGAAGAAGGAGGAGGAGAAGAAGAAGAAATAAGGAGAAGGAGGAAGAGAAGGAGGAGGAGGAGGAGGAGGAGGAGGAGGAGGAGGAGGAAGA
>NC_051401.1:47269374-47276874 GCF_015228065.2 Penaeus monodon | reverse complement strand
TATTATATATATCTATATAATATATATATATATATACATAATATAATATATATATATATATTATTATATATATATATATATAATATATAGATATACATGTGTATAGTATAATATATATTTTACAACGCATATACACACATTCCGCACCCGTCTATCTGCTGATCTCTACACTATCCATCATTCCCCGCATTCTCGGCCCTCCCCCTTCCGCCCCACCCCCTCCCCCCCCCCCTTCCGCCCCCCCTCCCCCTTCTCCCCCTGCCGTCTCCTCCAAAACCCTGGTCACCTTCACCTTCGTAAGAAAGTAGAGAGTCTCAGGGATCTCCCGAAGAACCATTAAGGCGGTAGGTGAAGGGAAGGACAGGGGGGGGGGCGGCGTCGGTGGCGGTGCAATCATCCATCATACTAGTCTGTGAAGGTCGATCCATCATTGGCGGCCATCATTGCCTCCATCCATCACCCAGGGAGAGGGAGAGGGAGAGGGAGAGGGAGAGGGAGAGGGAGAGAGGCGAGACACGAAGGAGATAGGGGAGAGGAAGGAGATGAGACAGAGGGAGAGGTGAGAGAGACGGGAAGTTGAGAGGGAACGAGAGGGAGAGAGGATGGTGAGAGATGCGGGACGAGAGATGGGAGGAGAGAAGAGGGGAGAAGAGGGATGGGAGACGGGGCAGAAAGACTCGAGAGTGTGACGTCGGGGAGGAAACATAAGTTAGAGAAAAGGACGCACAAACCAGCAAGCGATTTTCCAGGAGAGAGGGAGAGAGGCGGCCCGACGAGATCGTGGTGGTGGAGGTTTGGTGAAGTAAGGATCACAGCCGCCGGGGGGGCCCTGAAGAGTTAACGACGATGATGATCGGGAAAGCTACGTGTGGGGATGATGCGGGATTGAAGACGGCTTGCGCAGAAGTATTGTCAGTGGCCGGAGCAGGCGTTGCCTGCTGATTTCTTGGCGAACCGACTCTACGCACGAGAGAGAGCGCGGGAGGTGAGACGTGGAAGGCGTTGAGAGAGGAGACGGGAGGATATTGACAGATGACAGAAGACGAGAGAGACTCCCGAAAGTAGAGATCGAGGACGGAGAGAATGGTGAATGAACCTCGGGGATGAGAGAGAGAGACCACGGAGAGAAAGACTAGAGAGAGACGGGATGTCGAGGGAGGAGAGAGAGACGAGGGGAGGGGATAACGAGAGAGAGAGAGCTCTTTGGAACCTAGAAATTGAGTGAAGCACGTGGGACTTAAGGAGAGGACGTTTGCATCCTGCGAGACCTGCGTGTCGATGAATGCTACCCGGGAAGGCATTGCGGGGGAGGCAGCAGGCTGTTCAGACGAAGGGAGGATCAGAGAGACCTCAGAGAAGGAGAGGAGGTGACGTGAGAGAATTCGCATTCCGGGAGAGTCCAGGGCTCTCGACGTAGGTTTTCAGAGAGTGAGATGGAGCGAGAGCAGGAGTTGAGAAGGAGCGATGACCCAGATCAGAGCCCGGAAGCGGATCGATGTGTGGAGAGTTCGGAAGAGGAGGACCCGTCTGAGGCCTGAGAGAGAGAGGAGAGGGAGGAGAGGAGAGAGAAGAGAGAGTAGACGAGAGGTGAGAGGGAGAGGGTCGAGGATGATGAAGAGGAAAGGGAGGAGGGAAGAGAGAGAGAGGGGAGAGAGAGAGAGAGAGAGAGAGATAGTTTTTAGATAGAGAGGCGAGACGAAGTGAGAGAGAGAGAGAGATGGCGGAGAGGAAAGAGAGGGATGAGAGAGAGACGATGAGAGGAGAGACGAGACCGAATAATGGAGAGAGGAGAGAGACGACTGTGAGGGCGAGAGGATGAGCGGGAGGGAGGAGGAGAGATGGTGATGTAGAGTGAGGAAGAGAGAGAGAGAGGAAAGGAGGAGAGGGGTTAGAGGGAGAGAGAGAGAAGCGAGGGAGAGAGCGAGAGGGGAGAGATGCGAGAGGAGAGTGAGGGAGGAGAGGGAAGAGGAGAGGAGAAAGAGAGAAGAGAGAAGGAGAGAGAGAGAGAGAGAGAGGAGAGAGATGACGGAGCTGAGAGAGAGAGCGAGAGGAGGAGAGAGAGAGATCGGAGAGAGAGAGAGAGAGAGAAGAGAGAGAAGAGATCCTCTGAAACATTCACAACAAACCCTGAGGAATAAACTCTTTACAAGGTTGATGAAAGAAAGAAAGAAAGAAAGAAAAAGAAAACACAACTTAAGGCAAAGAAGATGAAAATGAATATGAAAAAATCAAAGACGATTTTTTTTGGTTTGCTATAATGCATATTTTTCACGTTATTATTTTTCTTTTATCAACAAAGGATTGCACATGACTTCGGGCCTAAAAAAAAGATATTGCAAACAAAACAACGCCTTTTTCTTTGTCTTATTTGCAACAATCTGCAAGAGACCTAAGTAGACGACATCCTTGCAACCGGAGGCATTAAAAGAAAAAAAAAATAAGAAGAAAAATCCGTGGATTACTAACGTATTACGAGAAAGACATACTCTACATTAAAAAAAAAGAAAAGAAAAGAAAAGAAAAACGGGAGAGAGAAAGAGAGAGAGAGAGAGAAAGCCAATAAAAAAAATCAAAACAAAACAAGAAAACTGGCATTGAAAAATGTTCAGGAGAATCTCATATCTTATCCTCTTCACAAATACACTTTGTAATCTCACTTGTTTGTAAAACAAGTCAAACAGAGAGAGGAATATATATATATATATATTTTTTTTTTTCTCTGATTTCTTTTTGGTTGGAGGCGGGGAGAGGGGGATTGCCTTTGGGAGGGGGGAGGCGGGGGGGGTGAGAGAAGGGGAGGCGGAGGGGGCGGGCGGGGGAAAAGAAGGGGGAGGGAGGGGAGGGGGGAGGAAGGGGATCGAAGAGGGGGATGGTGGGGGAGAGGAGGGGAGGAGGGGGCGGGGGAGGAAGGGGAGAGGGGGCGGGGGAAGAAGGGGGAACCAGAGGGGGAGGAGGGGGTATATTTGTTTTGTACAAGGTGAAACGGGTAAGGGGGGGGGAGGCGTTTTGTTTTTGTGTGTTTCTGTATGATTTTGTTTTCAGCGTCAGACCCAGAAGCTGACTTGTTATTTGGTTCTCTCTGTCATTCTCTCTTTCTCTATTTTATACCATTTTTTCCTTCTTCTTCTTACCCTCCCCCCCACCCAGCATATCCCCCCCAAAAATAAAAACACACAACAAAGAAAAAACAAAAAAAAACAAAAAAAAGAAAACCTTCAAACAATCATAACAACAACAAAAACAACAGCAATACGGCCGATAATCGTGATTTAATAGGCGGTAAACTCGACCTTAAAAGCAGCGCTCTGATTAGGAGCCGTTTGTCGCGGATCCTTTCAAATTGGTCGGGGGAGGGAGGGGAGGGGAGGGAGGGGGAGGGAGGGGAGGGGAGGGGAGAGGAGGGAGGGGAGGGGAGGGAGGGAGGGGGTTGGAGGGAGGGGAGGGAGGGGAGGGAGGGAAGGGAGGAGAGGGAGGGGTAAGGGAGGTGGGGGAAAATTGGTTCAATTGGGGGGGGGGGAGGGGAGAAGCAAGCGAGAGCGAGACAGAAAGAGAGAGAGACTTTGAGGTCCTCCCTCCCTCCCCTCCCTCCCTCCCTCCCTTCCTCCCTCCCTCTCTCCTCACCCCTTCCTCTTCCTCCCTTTCCCCCTTTGCTCCCTCTCCGCTTTTAATTAAAACTTGCCGAAATCGGTCGCTTGCTGAGGCAAATGATGAGAGCACAGTTAAATGGGGGTGAGGACGGAGGGGGAGGAGGAGGAGGAGGAGGAGGAGGAGGAGGAGGAGGAGGAGGAGGAGGAGGAGGAGGAGGAGGAGGAGGAGGAGGAGGAGGAGGTGGAGGAGGAGGAGGAAGGGGAGGTGAAGGGGGAGGAAGGGGAGGTGAAGGGGGAGGAAGAGGGGGTGAGAGGGGGAGGGAGAGGGGGAGAGGGGGAGGGAGAGGGGGAAAGAGATGGGGGAGAGGGGGAGGGAGAGAGAGAAAAAGGGGGAGGGAAAGAGAACGAGAAAACGAGAAAAAGAGAAAAAGCGAAAAAGCGAAAGAGAAAGAGAGAGCGAGAGGCAGAGAGAGCGCGCGACGAGCGAGTGATGCCTCCGCCCCTTGTCATAGCGCCGCGTCCAACATGCTACCGAATCGCCGCGCTTGTTGCAGGAGATAGCAGACAGGTACACGAGCGATTTCCACTGTGCTTTTGTGCTTGATGGCGCCCAGACGATGCCTTCGGGGGGGGGGGGGGGGGTTGTTTGTGCTCGTCCCTTAATTCTGTCTTTCTTCTTCTTTCTCTCTATCTTTTTATTATTTTTTTAAAATCTTTATCTCTATCGTTTCCTTCCCTCTTTCCTCTTTCTTCTTCTTCTTCTTTTTCTTCTTCTTCTTCTTCTTCTTCTTTTGTCTTCTCCTCCTCCTCTCTATCAGTTTTTCTGTGCATTCCCTCTTCCAATTTTCTCTATATTTTTATTTTATTTCTCTTTATTGTCTTTGTGAATTCGTGTATATGACACCCCCCCCTAAAAAAAAAAAAAAAAAAAAAAAAAAAAAGTTTGTCTCTCTCTCTTTCTCAACCTTTCGTTTGTGTATTTTTTTTCTCTCTTTCTCCTTTTCTCTTCCTAGGCAAATGGAGAGGCCAGGATTGCAGGGAGGCAAAGGAGAGGAAGGAAAAAATGAAGAAAGGGGAGAAAGAAAAGAAGGGAGATGCAAAGAGACACAGACAAACGGGGAGGTAAACCATAGTACGAGTAAATGCGCTAATCGAGGGAGAGGGAGGGAGGGAGAGGGAGAGAGGGAGGGAGGGAGAGAGGGAGGGAGGGGGGGAGGGAGGGAAAGAGGGAGGGAGGGAGGGAGGGAGGGAGAGAGGGAGGGAGGGAGAGAGGGAGGGAGGGAGGGAGGGAGGGAGGGAGAGAGAGAAAGCTAGAAAAAAAAAAAATCCAGCGACAGAAAAAAAAAACAGTAATCACCCTCCTAAACACACACACACACAGACACAGACACACACACACACACACACACACACACACACACACACACACACACACACACACACACACACACACACACACACAAAGCGACCCCAACCAAACCCTCCACGCTCACGCTACCCCCTCTGGCCCTGCGACGGCGAGAGCGTGGCCGGGGAGCCTCTGGTGTTGCGTCATCCCTAGCCATCGATAGGAGGGAGAAATGACAGGGCAGGAGACAGCTGGCCGGGGACGTCGCGCTGTGTAGTGTAATGTAATGTAATGTAATGTAATGTAATGCAGTGTAATGTAATGTAATGTAATGTAATGTTAATTCTTGTTGGGGATTCTTTTTCTTTTTCTTCATATCGCTTTCTATTTCTTCTTTTTATTCTTCTTCATCATTATCTTCTTCTCTTTCTCCTTTTTCTCCTTCGTTTCTTCCTCCTCCTCCTTCTTCTTCTTCTTCTTCTTCTTCTTCTTCTTCTTCTTCTTCTTCTTCTTCTTCTTCTTCTTCTTCTTCTTCTTCTTCTCCTTCTCCTTCTCCTTCTCCTTCTCCTTCTCCTTCTCCTTCTCCTTCCTCCTCCTCCTCTCTTCTTCTTTATCGTTCTTTAAGCATCTTCATTCGCGCGTCTTCAGTATATCACGGCGGCCGCAGATTGACTTGCAAAATTTATCTAATTAAAAAAATACCTATTGATGTTTGAACTTTGCGCCCTTTGGACAGCAGTATAGGAAATTAACTAATATGAAACAAGGGGATGGGAAGAAGACGAGAAGAGGGAGGGAGAGGGGAAAGAGGGAGAGGGGAAAGAGGGAGAGGGAAAGAGGGAGAGGAAGGGGGGGGAAAGGGGAGGGGGAGAATGAGAGGGGAGGAGGAGAGGGAGAGATGGAGAGAGAGAAGGGGAGAGGGAGAGGGAGAGGGAGAAGGAGGAGAGGGAGACGGAGAGGGGAGAGGAAGACGTAGGGGGTTAAGGGGAGGTGAAAGCAATGTTGGGGGGTATGGAAGAAGGTAAAGGCGAGAAGAAAAAGAAGAGGAAGAGGCAGAAAATGAAATACGGGAGGAGGAGGAGAAAAAGAATAGAAAAAGAGGAAGAGGAGGAGGAGTAGGAGTAGGAGGAGAAAGAGGAGGAAGAGGAAGAGGAGGAAGAGGAGGAGGAGGAGGGGATACTTGGAGGGAGGGGGGGGAGGGTTAAAAAGATGTGTCCGGTTTTGTCAATTACTTTTTAATTGCCTATTTCTCTTTGTTCTCATCATTCCTCCCTCTAATCCTCTCCCTTCCTCCCTCTTTCCTGTTCTCTGTCTTTCTCTCCTCCCTCACTCTCTCTCTCTGTCTTTGTCTTTATGTCTGTGTCTTTCTCTGTCTGTCAGTCTGTCAGTCTGTCTATTTGTCTGTGTGTCCTCCCTTCCTCCCTTCTTCCCTTCCTTATTCCCTCGCTCTTCCTCCTTCCCTGTCCCTCTCTCCCTCCCCCTTCCCCTCCCACCCTTCCTCCTCCCTTCCCCCCCTCCCTACTCCTCTCCCCCCCCCTCCCACATTCCCTCCCTCCTCCCAACTAGCAAACGATGGACACGCCCCTTTTCGACAATCACCGACCTAACTGTGTGTCTCCTCATTTGCATACGAGTGGTAGCTGGTCTGAGCCGATGTGAACTAACGCATCCTCTCTATTCCGAATGCTCCGTGTGTGACTGTGTGATTGTGTGTGATTTATTGTGTGTGATTGTGTTTGATTGTGTGTGATTTTGTGTGATTTTGCGTAATTGTGTGTGATTATGCGTGATTGCGTGTGATTGTGTGTGACTATGTGTGTGTGGTGTTTGTGTGTGATTTGTTTGTGCGTAGGGGGGAGGGGTGTTTGTATGATTTTGTGATTTTGTGATTATATGATAGCGTGATTGTGTGATTATATGATAGCGTGGTTGTATGTTCGTGTGATGGAGTGTGTGTGATAGTGTGATGATGTGTATGCGCGTATGTGTTCACGTATCTCTCCAGACACGTACACACATACACACACGCACTTTATTTGCAAGGGGAGAAGGGGTTGTGTGTGTGTGGAGGGGGGGGGGATTGGAGTAGAGTGTGGGGGTGGGGTGGGGGGGGTTATGTCAAGTCGCGAGAATGAGAGTGCAAGAGTTTGCGAGTGAAAGTGAGTGGAGAGAGTGCGAGGAACAGGCAGGAAGGGGCGCTGAGTGGCCCGGAGTGCTCACGTGAACAGTCCTCGTCTAAGGGGACTTCCTGTAGTCCTCGAAAAGGGCTTTGTTCTCTCCTAAATGATTCCTTCCCTATCTGCGCTAACTCTACCCCCTAGTCCCCCTCCCCTACGCCCTCTTCCCTCCTCCCCTCCCTCTCTCTCTCTCTCTTCCCTTCGTCCCGCTGGCTCCTTTGCCTCCCCTTCTCCTCCTCCTCCTCTCTCCCTCCTCTCGACATTCGTTCTCCCTCCTTCTCTTTCTAAAAACTTCTCCGCTTCCTTTGCCTCTTCCTCCCTCCTTTCCCCTGCTATAACTCTCCCCTCGCCCTCCCTAAATCCTCTCTTTCCTCTCTTCTCTTCCTCT
>NC_051401.1:47248083-47269274 GCF_015228065.2 Penaeus monodon | reverse complement strand
AAAGAAGGATGCTTGCGGTCCCCCCTGATTTCAGCTTTGTCCTTATTTTTTAATTTTTAAAAAAAGGGGAAAAACGAAGGGAATTAAAGGGAAATTAAAAAAAGCTCAAACTCCAAAGCTGCGGACAAATTTTACCCTCCGGCTTTTCCCCCCACATCCTTTAAAAATTTTAGATTTTATTGTTTTGGGGCGACGCTGTGTTCGTCGAGGGGATTCCCAGGCCCCCGTTATCAGTGTTTTTTGTAAAAAAGAAAATATTTGCACGGGGGTTTTTTTTCGTTCTCCGTAAAATAAAATAGGGAAATAAAAAAAAAAAAATTTTTTTCTTTTATTTGGCCCTTTTTTATAGTGAAAAACGCCGCACGCGCACACACAACACCACCACACACACACACAACCCCCACACACACAACACACCCAACAACCCAAAACCACACAAACACACCCACACCCCCACACACATGCCAAAATTTTTAACATATAAATTTACAAGTGCGTAATGTGTATGTATATAGGGTGTGAAGATATATAATACACATTTATGTCTTTTATCAAACTATCTATCTCTAATATTGTATATATTTTGTTGTGTGTGTTGTGTGTTTGTTTTGTGGGGTGTTTGTGTTGTGTGTTTGTGTGTGTGTGTTTGGGGGTTGGCGTGCGCATGTACAACTAAAAATACAAATATATTAATAAATATATAATAATATTTTATATATATATAATTTAAAATATTCATTTATTTATTTAAAATGCATATTTTATATTATTATATTTATTTTTAATATAAATAATAAAAAACTGAGGCCCCTGGTGGGGCCAGCGGTTAAGCATCGGGCTCAAATTGTCACGGGGGCAATCTGAGTTGAGGTTTTGAGTCACCGGCCGGGGCGTTTTTTCCCTTGGGGAAGGAACTTTCACCCCGATTGCCCCCCTAAAAGCGACATGGCCTTGAGAAGTCAAACGCGGGTGGTGGGGGAGGGCACCCCGTGGCACAACCCCGGTTGATTTGGAAGGGCATCCAAACAGGCAAGGGTGGGCACTGCCATATTAAAACCCCTGTAGTGAAAATTTAGAGAGGCCCATGTCCTGCAGGGAATGAATGGCTGTTTAAAAAAAAAAATTTATATATATTTTATCGTGGTGGGTTTAAGGTGTGTCCCAACGAGTTACAAGGGATTTTTTACGAAAAAGTGATATTTTACTTGATGTTTTAATTTGGTAAAAAAAACCCCAAAGCAGCATAAGGAAAATTTTTAAAATTGGGTTTTGTGCAAAAACCATTTTTCATTAAATTAAAGTAATGGATAATTAGATTGCAATGCTTACGCCAGTTGTGGACTTAAATTTTTATTAATTTTCCTTTTCAAAAAACATGCAACAATCTTTTTTAATAAACATAGTTTTTAAAATTTTCCATTTGGTCGAAGGGGAAAAGAAAAAATGGAATGGATTTTATAAAAAACGAAACAAATCCACGTCGGAGTAACCCTGATAGAATGAAAAAAAAATATATATATAATTTATATCATAATAATAAAAATATTAATAAAAAGTATACTGATATTGAACATCTTGCAATCATTTGCATTTTTATTTGAATAATGTAAACTTTTTTTTTCCTCGAAATGACACAATTATCTCTCGTCATTTTTCCATTGTCCCCCAACCCTTATTTTTTTCTCTCTTCGTTTCTTTTTTTAAAATCGCTCGCTTTGCTTATATTTGTTTTAATTTTAAATTTACGATTTTGTTTTATGAATTTGTTTTTTTATTAATGTAGATAATTAGATAGTAGATATAGATATAGATATAGATTTAGCCCAAACCACCACACACAGACACAACTACACAACAACCACACACACACACACACCACACACAACACACCCACACCACACAAATACAATGATATTACAATAATTTATATGCATACAGCAATAACACACAAACACCAACACAAAAATACACAACTACACAAACACACACACACACAAACACAACACACCACACCACACACACCACAGACAAACACAAACACACACCAACACACACCACAACAACACACACAAAACAACATAACACAACCAATACCCCCACTATATAATATATTATATGTATATATATATATTATCAATAACGGTATGCTCATGTTTGAGCACCGTGGACCCTCCACCATCCTTCGCCACTCAACTCGATCTTACGCTTTTCTTTCCACTTGTACCATCGAAACCCGAAAATATCTTTGATTTGCGCTCATTTTGTCTTCGTTTGCCTCTTCCTCTGTTTTCATCAAAACCCCTTTTCACAAGTTTTTTTCCAAACTTTTACTTTCATTAATGACCAAAAAACTTTAAATTTTCCCTTTTTTGTTCAAGATTCCAACGCCGGTCTTTACAATTTTTTTTTTTTCAGCATTCATCTTTGTTTCCTTTTTCCCAGCTAATACGCCACTACTGCCCTGTAACACCACTTTTTTAAAAAAACTTTGATCTTTTTCTTGCTCCTTTCTTCACCCCCAACACTCAAGCATATATGAAATTTGGGGAAAACAAATGATTAAATAACCTCGTTTTGCCCCGAAAGGTTTAATGCTTGGGTCTTTCCGAGTTTTGGGGAAAGCAATTGTGGCGTTTTTGGCAAGGGGAAAATTCTTCTTGCATATTATATATTATATATATATATATATATATTATATTATTATATATATTTTTTAAAATTATATAATGTGGTGGGGGGTGTGTGTGGGTGTGGTTGTGTGTTGGTTGTGTGTTACATATCTCCCCCGGAACAAAGGCAGTTTTCACCCTCAAACCAAAGGGGGGGTGGCCAGAAGGGCCCCTTTTTTGAACGAAAATTTGCGAGAAAAAAAATAGTAATAAATAAAAAGAGTGATATTAACCTTGTCTCTCCTGAACCGACATCAAAAGGTAAATTTCAATATATATTTTTTTTCTTTTTCTTTTTTTCTTTTTTTTCTTATTTTTATTTTTTTTTTTTCTCTCTTTTTTTTTTTTCTTTCTCTCTTTTTTTTCTTTCTTTCTTTTTTTTTTTTTCTTTCTTTCTTTAAATGATTTTGCTCGTGGTATGGTATGAACTGCTTAAAAGCAGTTTGATAGATTTTTCTAAAAAGTCCGACAATTGGCATCATCCGCGATAGAAAATGCACGGTGAAAATAACACCTATGAATAAACACGATGCGTTAATGTATATAATTATTGTCACAGGGACTCAAAGACAAGTATTCCTACATAAATAAATAGGCACCTTCCACGTCAGGGGCGTGGTAGTGAGTAATTATGTTAATCTCTTAACTTTTGAGTATAAATATATATTAAAATTATAATTAAAAATTAATATATATAATATTATATATGTATTTATATATAAAAATTATAATTATAATATATGTACACACCAACAAACACACACACCCCACAAACACACCCACACACACACCCACACCACACAAAACACACCACCCCCAACATATATATAATATTATATTTAAAAATATATATAATATATATTATATATATTATAGATTTTTTTATAATCATCCCTTTGGGTTTACATATTTTGTTATTACTGATACTATGTATTTGTTACGACACCAAACCACACACCACAACACAACACCACACACCACCACACACCACACACACACACACCCACCACACACACCCACACACACACCACCACAACCCCCCAAAAATATTTTAAATATATATATATATATATATATAATATATATAATATTATATATAATTTTTAGTTAAATTTTTTATAATCAACCCGGGGTACTATTTTGTTATTATGATACTCTGTATATTGTTATTGAACACCACACACCACACAAGCCCCTGCTTTTCGGAATGGGAAACCAAACTTTATCATATTATGAAAAATGGGGTTAAAGTGTACTTCTTTTCCCTTTCCATCAATAAAAAAACTTTCTTATTAAAAACTAAGATTACTCATGTAAAAATAGTATTTACTTTAATATATTTTAAAAATTTTTCCCTTTTTTTTTTTTCTTTTTCTTTTTTTTTTTTTTTTTTTCTGGTAACCCAAAGGAAAAAAACCGGCTTGAGACGAGATTCATAAAAAGAGAAGATTAGTTAAAAAAGAAAAAAGGTACAGTACAAGCAAAAAAGTCAGATAGATGGAAAGGAGAGGAAGAGAGGAGAGAGAGGAGAGGGAGAGAGAGGAGGGAGAGAGAGAGAGGGGGAGAGATCCTCCCCCCTCCTCCTCCTTTCCCCCCCCTTTTCCCTCCCTTTTTCCCCTTTTCCCTCCTCCCCCCTTCCCCCACATCATTTTCCTTCTTTCCTCCCCCCCTCCTTCCCCCCCTCTTTCCTCCCCTTCTCCTCCTCCCCCCTCTTCCTCCTTCTCCAACCCCTCTTCTTCCTCCCTCCTCCATCTTCCTTCTCCACCTCCCACCTCTTCCTCCCTTCTCCCCCCCTTTCCCCCTTCGAGAAAAAGGGAGGAGA
Source organism: Penaeus monodon (assembly GCF_015228065.2). NCBI lineage: Eukaryota > Metazoa > Arthropoda > Malacostraca > Decapoda > Penaeidae > Penaeus > Penaeus monodon. The sequence goes on along the minus strand of NC_051401.1, from coordinate 47,264,783 downwards.
GAGAGAGAGAGAGAGGGGAGTTGAAAGGAAGAGAGAGAGAAGAGAGAGAGGGAGGAGAGAGAAGAGAGAGAAGAGAGAGAGAGAGAGAGGAGAGAGAGAGAGAAGAGAGGAGAGAGGACCCCCCTTTCTCCCTCCCCCCTTCCTCCATCCTCCTTCCTCCCCTCCCCCTTTTCCTCCCTCCCTTCCTCCATCCCCCTTTCCCCCTCCGCCTCCCCCCCCTTCCTCCTCCTCCCCACTTTTTTTTTTTTTTGTTCACGCGTTCTTTATTATCGGTCCCATCCTACGTCACCGGGTTTTTACGCAAAAAGTTTTTTTTTGACTCGTCAGCTCTCGCGAGCGGGCCGGGAAAGGGACCACAAAACGCAGTGGTTTTTTTTGGGCTTTTTACCTGATTAGGGGATTTTTTTCTCAGAACTGATGCTGTAAGTGTGTTTTTTAGGTGCGGGTTTGTTTTTTTACTGTTCGTGTGTTTCAGTGTTTTTTTTGAATTGTCGTTTTTTTTTTTTTTTTTATATTTTGCATTTTTTTTTTCCCCCCCTCCCCTTTTTTTTTGTCAGTTGTTTTGGGGGTGTTGTGTTTTTTTTTTTTTTTTCGGGGGGGGGGGGGAATATTCTGAAATTTTTTTTAATTTTTTTCATCCCGTTTGCAGTTGATGGGTTTAAAATGGGGCCCAGGATTTGCTGTTGGGTATTTTTTCAAGTGTCCCCCAGTTTTTTTTTTTTAATTTTTATTGATTTGGAGTGCAAAAAATCGGATGGGAAATTCGGTTAATTTCCCCGTTATATTTTTTTTCCCCCGTGATATGTTTTAAAAAGGCATATGAGTGGAGATTTACTGTCAAGAATTTATCTGACAATGTTTAGGGGTTGCACCATGTTATGCAAGCGAAAAGAGAGGCCATTTTATATGTGCGGGGGTTGCCCCCGTTTTTTCAATTTAAATGAGAGAGGCTATTTATAAAGTTGCAGGGGTTTGCACCCCTTTTATGCAACGAAAAAGAGGCCCCTTTTATATTTTTGCGGGGATTGCCCATGTTATGCAAGCAAAACGAGAGAGGCCTATTTATATCCTTGTAGTAAGGTTTAGCAATGAGGCCGCGGTGGCAAAGTGGTTAGAGCATCGGACTCAAGACTGTCACGACGGCAATCTGAGTTCGAGGATTCGAGTCACCAGCCGGCGCGTTGTTCCCTTGGGCAAGGAACTTCACCTCGATTGCCCACCTAGCCACTGGGTTGGCAAGACAGCCCAAATCGGTGCTGGTCCCAAGCCCGGGTAAATAGAGAGGGTTGGCGTCAGGAAGGGTATCCGGCCATAAAAGATATCTGCCAGAACCTAATCAATAATTTATCCCATAAAAAGAATGGGATAAAGCTAAGAAGAAGAAGAAAAGGTTACCCAACATGTTGTCTGGATCTGTTGCTGTGAAGTATCAGATTTGCTTGATTCTTTATATATATATATATAATATTATATATATATAATATAAATATATATATATATTTTAAAATATATTATATAATAATATGTTATGTTACTATGTATGCTTGATGGTGTGTGTTTGTGTGTTTTGTGTGTTTGTGTGTTTGTGGTTGTGTGTTTGTGTGGTGGTTGTGTGTGTGTGTGTGTGTGTTGTGTGTGTGTTGTGTGTGTGTGTGTGTGGTGTGTGTGTGTGTGTGTGTGTTTTGTGTCTGTGTGTGGGTTTGTCTGTGTGTGTGTGTGTGTACGTAAAAAGAATATATATATATATATAAAATTATTATATATATATATATATTTTATAATATATAATATAAATATTTTTTTTTTTTTTTTTTTTTTTTTTTTTTTTTTTTTTTCAACAGCCATTCATTCCACTGCAGGACATAGGCCTCTCTCAATTCACTACTAAAGAGGTTATATTTTGGCAGTGACACCCTTGCCTGTTTTGGATGCCCTTCCTAATCAACCGCGGTTTGTGCCACGGTGATGACGTCCCCTACGACACATATGTTTGACTTCTCAAGGCGATATGTGGGTTTTTTTAGGAGGGCAATCGAGGTGAAGTTCCTTGCCCAAGGGAACAACGCGCCGGCCGGTGACTCGAACCCTCGAACTCAGATTGCCACCGTGACAATCTTGAGTCCGATGCTCTAACCGCTCGGCCACCAGGGCCCCTTATATATATATATATATTATATAATATATATAATATATATTTTTATATTTTAATATAAAATAAAATAAATATATATATATATATATATATATATATATATAATATATATATGTTGTATGTATGTATGTATGTAATATATGTATATATGTATATATTTATGTATGTATGTATGTATAAATTTATGTATGTATATATGTATGTATGTATTATGTATGTGTGAAATGTGTGTATGTTGTGTATGTGTATGTGTATGTGAAAATGTGTATATGTGTATATGTGTATATGTATTATGTTAATGTATAATGTATATATATATATATATATATATATTATAATATAATATATATATATTTTAAAAAATTATATATTAATTATATTATATATTATATATTAATATATATTATATATAATTATATATATATATATATTATAGGTAGATAGATTTTTCTTTCTTTCATTCCATATTTTATTTTTTTTTGATTTATTATAAATGACAAGTGTAAATTTTTTCTTCCTCTTATCAGGATGAAATGGGGAAAACACCCAGTAGGTTTAGAGAAATGGAGGAATATACCAGAAGGTAGGTAAATTAAGGAAATTTCTGAAAGTAGAAAATATGTGTACACAATATTAACTTGATTTTTTTTCATAATAGCGTTAGAGATTCTCAGAATACAGCATGCAGTTATGTGAATTAAAAGTTGAAAGAAGGAAAAGACTATTTTTAAAGGTAAATCAATACATGTATATGAATATCTGAAAAGTTAAGAATAATGGAAAATTACCCTTAAGATGTACTCCAGCAAGGGAAAATCCCCTGACAGAAAAAACATTTTAACTACAATCACATATACTTATCTTCTCCCATTGAAAAACTATTTAGCTAAGGAGTGGGAGGCCCTTACAGCAACACTGACACAGTAGCTCAGGGGATTTCCCTTCCCTTTTGCAGATAATGGAATTCGTTTCCGCGGAAGCTTGTCCCGGGGAGATTCTTTGCATCATCTTTTCTTCGTTCCCGGAAAGGACCTTTTGCGCTCATGACATACGTGTGCAAGTACTGGCATGACCTCCTCACACATTAACCACTTTTGGTTCAGAAGTAAGGCTTCAGTTTATTCATTTTTCTTTTATGTGTTTTTTTGTGGTGTTTTTCTGTAATTATATGGAAGATATAATGAAATTATGATTTAACAGGAACTTTGACAGTTTTTTTTTATAATATACCCTCTTTTGTAATAGGTATGTGATTTATAGAATTTCGTAGCTTGGATGTGAAAAGTGCTTGAAAAAGGTTTACACTTTGTCAGAGTGGTTATGTTGTTTGTAAAATTTTATTTTTAATATCCTGCACAATGACATAGCCCTTTATCCATATTAAATAATGTCAGAAGACTTAGTACGTGAAAAACCATATTCCTCAGTGTCTAAAATTAATTTCATGTTTGCTCAATACTTATGATAAGGTATTTTCCACTGTTTTGAGAAGTACCAAAAGGGTCGTCTGTAGACCGTTAACCCAGTAAGTGCGGGTGGCAAGACTAAAAGGGGCTATGCCCACAGTAATAAAAGTTCATCTATTGTTTTTTAACACATAGATGGCTCTAAAGTGGGTTAGTCACCAAGGGTCAGCTATTAGTCTTAATTCCTACTCACCTGTTTACCCTTTTCCTTGATTTTTTAAAGCATCATTTCTATTATTTTAACAAAACTCACTCTCATCATCATCATCATCATCATCATCATCATCATCATCATCATCATCATCATCATCATCATCATCATCATCATCATCATCATCACATCATCATCATCATCATCATCATCATCACCATTTCTTTTTATTGCAGACTAGAAGTTGAAGGAATCACCTTATCGGATAAAACCAAAGAGAAACTGCTTTCGCTTTATGATGAAGGAGTGTCCTGTTATTACTGCAAGGGCTTGCTACGCATTATCTGGCCTCTTAACAGGAATCTGATCAAAAATCCTTGTGGTGGTGCTAGTAAGGATCCTTTTTTCTAGTTTAAAAAAGGGTGATCGGTTTTTATCCAGCGTTATTTTTAGAGAAGATTAGGAATATTTCCGGACTAATTTATTATTGTTATGATTTTTGATTATATTTATTATTTTTTTATTATTAAATTATTATTATTTTATTATTATATTATTACACTTATTTTATTTATATTTATTATTTATAATTATTATATATGGTGGTTGTGTGGGGGTTGTGGGGTGTGTGTGTTGTGTGTGGTGTTGTGTGTTGTGTGTGTGTGGGGGGGTTGTGTGGTGGTGTTTGTGCACGCGCGCACGCATATATTATATTTTTATATATTATAAAATATTTATATATAATTTTATAGATATTATATATATATTATATAATATAAAATATTATTGTAATTTTAATTATAATATATATATATATATATTTTAATTATATAATATATTATTTTTAATTATTATATATTTATATATAAAATTATATTTTAATTATATATATATTATTATATAATTTTTAAATATATATGCCCCCAAAGCTTGCTCTTTTTCCTGGGCGTAGGGCTCGGACACTGCGAGAAGGGAAAAGGAAAATTTCTCGGAACTTGCTGGGGAGGTCGAAGGCCATTTTTTGGTAAAGCCTTCCCCCCCTGCTACCAACCCTGGAAAACTGAACCCCAAAAGCCCTCCTCACAGATGACTGCAGCCCGATCAGCGGGGGGAGGGTTTCACTCAACATGTTGGGGTTCGTGAACTTTTGGGCTTGATTTATTTTGACATTGAACCGGTGGACCCTCCAACAGTTAGTTTGGATGCAAGCGTGTTCAGGGGGCCTGTGCCGGACCCCCCCTTTCAGCGAGGAACCCCCCCTACCCAACAAAGGGTTGCTTGGCGTTTTCCCAAAAGTAAAGAGGGAAAAGCTGCAGGCATATTGATATCCCTGCTGAAACTGCAAAAGGCGGGGGGGTAACCTATGGTTTTCGGGGCCTGCAATACAGTCCGACTCCAAATTGGGGCAGTCTGGACCATTCCCCCGCCTCTGAGGGGCTGGCTCCCTCTCGGGAAGGGGGAAAAGGGGACGTGGGACTGTAGAAAACTCCGTGGTTTTACCTGCTCAGCATCCCAGGAAAGGTTCCGCTCACTTCTTCTAAAACGGATCCGCAACCCCTACTGAGGCACCAAGACCGGGCAGTCTGGTTTACTCCTGGCAAGTCCACAATAGCCGTATCCTAGCGCTTCGAGTAATTGGGGGAACCCCTCGTGTTTTTGGCCGGGGGGGTTGCTTGCAGCTACCCCGACCCAAGAAGGGGTTTGCTCGGTGGGCATCGGGAAGCTATGGGAGATCCCGAGGCTCGGGAATTCCGACACAGATTATTGGCCTTAGCAAGCCTCTTAACTGGTACGAAAGTCTGTAAAAATGTGGTGGGGTATGCGAAAATTCTTTTCCCCGTTAAATTTAGGGGGAGGAGGCTGTGTCCCCCTTTCACCCACACTTTTCAAAAACTTTTTATGGGGCTGGATAATGGGCAAACTACTAGCCAAATCCCGTGCGGGCAAAAATAGGCAATTTAAGGTCTCGGACCTTGACTTTGCCCACGATGTTTTTCCACCCCTTTTGAGTCTTTGGGGCATTGTGGCGGGTCTGGATGCATTTAGCAATGAGGCGTGCCCCCAGGCTTAGGGTCTCCTGGGGGCCAAGACCAAAATTCAGGGATTTTTGGGGGCCCTGTTAGGGGAAAACCCCTTCAGTCGATCCATGCTTGCGGCGAGGACGTTAAAATTCACAGAAATTTTTTTTCATACCTTGGTAGCGTGTCCATATTTTGGGTTTTCAGAAAAGGAAGTCAAAACGGTTTTTTTTGGCAAAAAAGGAGCCATAACCGATCAACAAGAAGCTTTGGAGTGTCGGGACCTTGGAAAGGACCAAGTGCGTGCCCCTTTAAGGGCCCCCCCCCTTTATACTTTTCCCTTTGCTCTATGGGAAACGAAAAACCTGGACCTATTTTCCGTGCCCTTGGGTTCCCCCCTTGAGGCCCCTTTTTTAACAAGTCCCCCCTTTGCCGGGTCTGGGGACAGTTTTCAGGACCACATGTCCAAAACCGGCGGTTCCCGTGAGACTGGCAGGGACCTGGTTTTACTTGCATAATGGGGCGCCAACCAGGCTATATGGCCACCTAGCTCGCCCCCCCTTGGACGACCCTGCCCCCCCCGGTTTTTTTCTCTCTGGGAGACAACCCTGGGGAGGAGACCTGGGGCGTCCCAGGGAAACATGGCTTGGGGGGCTCGCCCAGACCTGCGTGAGGAAAATAGAGATGGGCCGTGGCCTGCCCCCGGAGACTCGCCTCGAGGGACCTCGTGGCTGGAAGCGAAGGGGGATGCGGCCCTTTCGCCCCCCGTCGGCGTTAGCCCCTTGAATGGGAATTTAAAAAAGAATATATATATATATTGGAAATATATAAAATAAAAATATATATATATTAAATTTTTAAAAAAAATATTAAAAAAATAATATAAATATATAAAAAATAATATTTTAAAATATAAAATAAATAAAAAATAATAAAAATAAATAAAATAACTTAAAAAATTATAAATTTTAAAATATAATATAAAATTTTATTAAAATAAAATAAATAAGATAATATATATATATAAATTTTAAATTATATATATATATTATATAAATATAAAAAAAATATTAAAGTAAAATATATTATATTTTATATAAAAATATATAAAAATATATATATAATATATATATATAAATAAATATATAATTTTAAATATTAATATATATAATTTTATAAATAAAAATTAAATTAAAAAATTTAAAAAAAAAATTTATTATTATATAAAAATAATAAAATATATAATAAAAAAAAAAAAAAAATATTTTTATTTAAAATAATAAAAATAAAATTATAAATTAAAAAAAATATTTAAAAAATATATATATTATAATATTTAAAATAAATATTTTTTTTTTTAAAAAAAAAATTTTTTAAATTATTATATTATATATAAAAAAATTTTTTTTTAAAATATTTATTATATTTAAATTTTTTTTTTTTTTTTTAATATATAAATATAAAAATTTTTTTTTATAATTTATATTATTTTATAAAATAAAAAATAATTTTATATTAATATAATTAATTAATATAATTTTATTATATTTTATTTTTAAAAAAAAAATTTTAATAAAAAAAATATATTTTTAAAAAATATTTTTTATTATATATAAAATTAAAATTTTTTTAAAAATTATAATTTTAAATTATAAAAAATAATTATTATTATATTTTAATATTTAAATTTTATAAATAATTTATTTTAAAAAATATATTATATTTAAATAATATATATTTTAAAATTTTTTAAAATAAATTTTTTATTTAATATAATTATATATTTTATTAGTATATATTTTTTATTATTTTATATAATATTTAAATATATTTAAAAATTTTTTTAAATTATATAATATATATATAAAATATTATTATATATAATTAAATATTATATATTTAATATAAAATTTAATAATTTTAAAAAAATTTTTTAAAAAATTTTTTTTTTTTTAAAAATTTATTTAAAATTTTTTATAAAATTTTAAAATTCCAAAAATTTTTAAATTTTTTTAATAAAAAAATTTTATTTTTTAAAAATAAAAATATTTTTAAAACTTTTTCAACAGGGGCAAGCCGCCCCCCAGGGAACCCCCTTTCCGTTCCCGCCACGGGCCCCCGGGGGTCCCCGGGGGGAGGGCCCCTTTTACCTCAGGGGAGTCCGTGAAACGCCCAAATTTCTCCTAGGAAACCCCCCCGTTCCTAAAACCCCGGGTTTCCCCGGGGAACGGGGGGCCGGGCCCCCCTTGGGGCGGTAGGTTGGCCCAAAACCCCGATTTTTCGACCCCGGGTTTTAAAAACCCCTCCAGTTAATTTTTTTTAACCCCCCTTGGGGAAGTGGTTTCCAAAGGGGCCCCGGCCCCGGGGGCTTTTGGGTCCAAAGGGAACCCAAGGGGGTCGCCCCTTGCTTATAGAGGCAAAAATGGGAAACCAAGGCCCCGAAAGCACCCCCTGGTCCCGCAAGGGAAATCCCCCAAACCTTTTTTTTCGAATTTTGGGGCCCCCCCTTTTTCCCGGGAAAAAGGGGCCGAAAATTTTCCCCTGAACAACCCGAAAATTGGAAATACCACCTTTAAAAACTTTTTTGTATTAAAACTGCCCAACAACCGGGGGGGGGGTTCCCAAAGGCCCCAAAGGAAACTTGGCCCGGTTTCCCGGGGATCAACCTTTTGGGGGGATGCCCCAGCGCCCAAAGGGCCCCCCAAGGGACTCCAAGGCCGATAGGATGGAACTGCGGAAAATAATCCCAGACCTTTTTCCCCCTTTTTGCTCCCCCCCTGGGTTGGGATTTCTTATTTTCCCCGCCCCTTCGTGTTGAAAATGTGGGGGGGGGAACCCCCCCCTCCCCCCTTTCAGGGGGGAAGCACCCCCCACCCCCAAAAGACCAACCAAATGGAGGCTTTTAGGCCCTGTTCAACCCCAGCCCCTCCCCTGGGGGTTCCCAAAGCCCTTTTAAATTTTTTATTTTATTGGCGCCAAAACCCCCGGGGGGAAAAATCCGAGGGGGTCCACAAACTGAACCTTTAAAGTTTTGGATCCAGGGGTAATCCCAATCCGGCCCCCGGGCCCTTTTTGGTGGGGGCCCCTTTTGGAAGGGCCCCGGAAGGGGTGGTTTTTTTCCCCGTTTTAAGCCAGGGTAGGTCATCCCCCCCAATTCCCCCCTTTCCTTTAGAAGGGATCCAGCCCCCCCCGGGGGGTGGGTCCGGCCCCAAAGGGAAAACGAGCACCCCGACATAATTAATTTAAATTAAATATCCTATTATTTATCTTCAACTTTAAAAAAACCAACCTTTTATAATTTTCCCCCCATTTTTCCCCCAAAAAAAAAATTTAAACCAAAAAACTTTTAATTTTTTGGGGAAATGGGCCCTTAACCCCAAAATTTTACAACCCCAAAAAAAACCCCACCCACACCCCCACAAAAAAAAATTTATTTTTACTTTAACAACACCAAAAAGGGTTAAAAACCCCTTTTAAAAAATCGATAAAATTTTTTGTCCCCCTAAAAATTACCCCCGCCCTGGAAAAAAACTAATTTTTATAAAATTTAAATATAAAATTTTTAATAAAAATTTTTTTAAATAAAAAGAAATTTACAATTTTTTTAAATAAATAATTTTAAACTTTATATTTAACATTTATAAAAATTTTTTTATAAAAAATTTATTTTTTAAATTTTATTTAAAAAAAAATTTTATTATAATAGGGGGGTTTAAAAAAAAAAAAAAAAAAAAAAAAAAAAAAAAAAAAAAAAAAAAAATTTAATAATTAAAAATAAAAATAAATAATAAAAAAAAAAAGTTAAAAAATTTTAAATAATAAAATAAAAATTTTTTAAAAAATTAAATTAAACATAATCAGATTCCTGTTAAGGGGGGGCAGATAATGCGTAGCAACCCCCTTGCGTATTACAGGCACTCCTTTCTCACAAGCAAAAAGCATTTTTTCCTTTGGTTTTATCCGATGGGTGTTTCCCCTTAAACTTCTATCTGCAATAAAAAGAAAATGGATGAGATGATGATAAATGATGATGATGTGATGGATGATGATATGATGATTGATGATGATGATTAAAGATGATGATGTGATGATGATGATGATGATGATGAGATGATGTGATGATAAATGATGATGATGAGATGATGATAAATGATGATGATGATATGATGATGAGGGATTTTTGTTAAATAATAGAAATGATGTTTAAAAAATAAAGGAAAAGGGGGTAAACAGGGAGATAGGTAAACTAATAGCTGACTCCTGGTGACTAAGCCTTATAGAGCCATCTATGTGAAAAGACAATGAGAATTTTTTTTTTACTGTGGGCATAGCACTGTATCCTTGCCCCCCCATTTTTAAGGTTAACGGGTCTACAAAGACCTTATGGTATTTCTCAAAAAGGGGAAAATACTTATAATAAGTATTTGAGAAAAAACATGAAATTTTTTTGAGACCTGAAAACGTCTAATCTTTGACAATTTATTTTAATAGGGGAAGAAAATGGCTATGCCCCTGTCGGGATTTAAAAAAAATTATCAAACAAACTATCAACTCTGCCCAAAGTTCCTTTGTTAAAATTGCACTTTGCACACCCAAATACGAAATTTAAAATCACTACCTTTACAAAAAAGGGGGTTTATATTATACAAAAAATGTCAAATTCCTGGAAAATTATAATTTCTTTATTTTCCTAAAATTTAAAGAAAACACACAACAACACATAAAAAAAAAAAATGATAAACAAAAGCCTTACTTTTTGAACCAAAATGGTAATGTGTGAGGGGTATCCGTCTTGCACAGTTTCCCCCAAAAAAAAAAAAAAAGAAAAGAACCCCCCCCCAAAAAAAACCTTATCTGCAAAAAAGGGGGAAATCCCCGATATTTCAGTTTGTGAAAGGGCCCCCCCCCCTTTGCTTTTTTTTCAATGGGAGAAATAATATATTTTTTTAGTTAAAAGTTTTTTCTGTCAGTGTTTTCCACTTGCGGAGTACATTTTAAGGTAATTTTCCTTTTTCTTAAATTTTTTGATATTCATTTCCCTGTATTTTATTTACCTTTAAAAATTTTTTTCTTTTTCAACTTTTTTAAATTCAAATAACTGCAAATGCTGTTTCTGAGGGAATCTCAACGCATTTAAAAAAACAAGTTAATTTGTGTACCATATTTTTCTACTTCGAAATTTCCTTATTTTTCCTTCCCTTTTTGGATATCCTCAATTTTCTCTAACACACTGGGGGTTCCCCCCTTTTATCCTGATAAGAGGAAGAAAAAAAATTACCTTTTCATTATAATAAACAAAAAAAAATAAAATATGGGAATTAAAAAAAGAAAAATCTACTCCTAAATTATATATCTTTTATTATATATTTATAAAATTATATTATTTTTATTATATATATATATAAAAATAAAATATATAATATTTAATATATCTAAAATTTTATAATATATTATATATATATATACTTATACTTTTACATTAAAACATTACCATTAACAATACACATAAAACACTCAAACACCATACACCATCCAATCACATACATAAAACCTCTACTACACATAATAATACATAATAATACATACATAAATATACATATTCATAATCCTCATAAAATACACAAATATATATTATATTAATATATATTTTTTATATAATTTTAATATATAAATAATATATACATAATATATTATATATAAATATTATATATATTATATAAAAATATATATTGGCCGTGGTGGCCGAGCGGTTTTTGAGCATGGATCAAATTTTCACGGTGGCAATCGGTTGAGGGTTTTTGGTCCCCGGCCGGCGGTTTTTCCCTTGGGCCCCAAGGGGAAATTTCCCCCGATTGCCCTCCCAAAAAAACGACATATCCTTTAGAAGTCAAAAAATATGTTTCTAGGGGGCGTTCCCCCACCGTGGGGACAAACCCCGGTTTTATAGGAAGGGCACCAAACAGGCAAGGTGTCACCCATATTAACCTCTCATATAAATTTAGGAGGCCCATGCCTCAGTGGAATGAATGGCTGTTTTTAAAAAAAAAAAAAAAAAAAAAAAAAAAAAAAAAAAAAAAATTTATATTAATATATTATATTAAAATTTAAAATTATATATATATATATTATAATAATCCATTGTTTTCGTACCACACACCACACAACCCCACCCCAGACACACACCACACACCACACCACCAACACACACAACACACCACACCACACACACACACACACACCCACAACCACCCACACACACCCAAACGCCAAACACCCCAAACCACAAAAAACACAAACCAAAAACACACATGCAAGCTACTAGGACATAACATTATATATATATAATTATTATTATATTAATTTTATATTATAATAATTTTTATAAATATATAAAATATTTTATAATTTTTAAGGAATCAAACAAATCTGATACTTTCCGCAAAAAGATCCAGACAACATTTTGCTAAACCTTACTTTTTCTTCTTAGCTTTTTTCCCATTCTTTTTTATGGGGTAAATTATTGATTTGGTTCTGGCAGTACTTTTTTTTGGCCCGGGTACCCTTCCTGAAAAGCCAACCCCCCTCTATTTTCCCGGGCTTGGGGGCCCGCACCGTTTGGGTGTCTGCCAAACCCAGTGGAGGGGGGAAACGAGGTGAATTCCTTGCCCCAAAGGGAACAAAACCCCCGGTGGGGACCGAACCTCGAAAAACCCGATTGCCCCCGTGCAGTCCTTGATCCCCCCTCCAACCCCTTGGCCACCGCGGCCTCATTCTAAACCCTTACTAAGGATATAATGGCCTCTCTCGTTTTGCTTGCTAACATGGGGCAATCCCCCCCAACAATATAAATAGGCCCGTTTTGCTTGCTAACTGGGGCAAACCCCCCGCAAAAATAATAATAGGCCCCCTCTCATTTCCTTCATAACTGGTGCAAAACCCCTGCAAAATATAAATAGGGGCCCCTTTTTTTCGCTTGCATAAATGGTGGCAATCCCCTGCAACATTGATCAATCAATTTTTGGGAATCAATCATCCACTCTATGCACATTATATAAAAATCACGAGACAAAAAATCACAGAAATTACACCTGAATTGCCAAAACCCCATTTCTTGCACTCCATAATCAAAAAAAAATTAAAAAAAAAAACATTTTCCCGAGACATTTTAAAAAATAAAAACTCACAACTATCTTTAATCCTCGGCCCCCCAAAAACCCCCCAAAAAAAACAAAAAAAACCCCCAAACCCCCCAAAAAAACCCCCCCCAACCCCAAAACCCCCCCCCAAAAAAAAACCCCCAAATCAACCAAATTTTCCCCCCAAAAAATTTAAAAATTTTTTTTTAAAAAAAAAATTTTTTTTTTTTTTTCAAAATTTAAAAAAAAAAATAAAAAAACCGGCCCTTATAAAAACCCCAAAAAAATTTTTAACCCTTTTTTTTCATTTTAACCCTTTTTAAAAAAAATTTTGGGGCCCCGGGTTTTTAAACCGGTCCCCCTGGGGAAAAAATCTTTAAAAAAAAAAAAAGCTTTTCCCCCAAAAAAACCAAAAAATGAAAAAAAAGGGGAAAATTTAAAAAAAAAAAACCCCTTTCCAAAAATTTTAAAAAACCCCCTTTTAAAAAAATCCCCCCCCACTGAAAAACCCCAAAGGAAAAAAAAAAATTTTTTTTTCCCCGGAAAACCCCCCAAAAAAAAAAACTTTTGGGGGGAAAAAAAAAAACCCCCCCCCAAAAAAAAACCCCCTTTAAAAAAAAGGGCAAAAACGAAAAAAAAGGGGGAAAAAAATAAAGGGAAAAGGGGGGAAAAAAAAACCCTTTAAAGAAAAAATTTTTTCCTTTTTTTTCCCCCTTTTACAAAATTCCTTTTTCCCCCCTTTTTCCCCAAATTTTTTTTCCCCCCGGGGGTTTTTTTCCCCCCCCCCCTTTTTTTTTTTTTAAAAAAAAAAAAAAAAAAAAATTTTTTTTTAAAAAAAAACCCCCCCTCCCCCCCCCCCCCATTTTTTTTTTTCCCCCCCCCTTTCCCCTCCCCCCCCCCCCCTTTTTTTTCCCCCCCTCCCCCCTTCCCCCCCCCCCAAAAAAAAAATTTTTTTTTAAAAAAAAAAAAAAACCCCCCCCCCCCCCCCGGGGGGGGGGGAAAAAAAATTCCCCCCCTTTTTTTTTTTCCGGGGGGGGGGGGGGGGGGGAAAAAAAAAAAAAAAAAAAAAAAGGGGGGGGGGGGGGGGGGGGGGGAGGAGGAGGAGGGGGAGGAAAAAGGGGGGGGGTTTTTTTTTTTTTTTTTTTTTTTTTTTCTCCTCTCCCCTCCCCCCCCCCCCCCCCCCCTCTCTCTTTCTCTCCCCCCTCCCCTCCCCTCTCCTCCTCTTCCCTCTCTCTCTTTTCCCCTCCTCTCTCTCTCCCTCTCTCCCTTTCTCCCCTCCCCTTCTCTCTCCTCTCTCTCTCCTTCCCCCCTTTTTTTTTTTTTTTTTGGGGGAAAGGGGGAAAAAGGTGGAGAAGGGGAAGAGGTGGAGGTGGAGAAGGAAGATGGAGGAGGGAGGAAGAAGAGGGGTTGGAGAAGGGAGGAAGAGGAGGGGGGGAGAGGAGGGGAAGAGGGGGGAGAAAAGAGGTGGGAGGGGGAGGGGGAGGGGAGGAGGAAACAGAGGAAAAGGGGGAGGAGGGGGAGGGGAAAAAAAGGGGGAAAAAAAAGGAGGGAGGGGAAGGGGGAGGGGGAAGGGAAGGAAGGAAGGAAAGGAAAGTGGTGTGAGGAGGAGGGAGGAAGAGGAAGAAAAGGAGGAAAAAGGGGGGAAAGGAGGGGGAGGGGAGGATCTCTCCCCCTCTTCTCTCTCCTCTTCCCTTCCTCTCTCTCTCTCTCTTTCTCTTTCCCTCTCTCTTTTTTCCTTTCCATTATCGACTTTCTTGCTCTGATCTGTACCATTTTTTTTTTTTTTTTTAACTAATCTTCCTTTTTTTTAATCTCGTCTCTAGCCGGTTTTACCCGGCACCCGAAAAAAAAGAAAAAAAAGAAAAAAAAAGAAAAAAAAAAGATTTTTTAAATTATATAAAGTAACTACTATTTTTTACATAGATCGAATCTTTGTTAATTATATAGATAATTACTTTTATTGATGGAAAAGGGTAACGAAAATCCTTAAATCCCCCCCTTTTTATAATATGATAAAGTTTGGGTTCACTATTTACACGACGCAGGGCCCTTTTGGGGTGGGGTGGGGGGTGTTCAAAAAACAAAAAATGAGTATCAGTAAAAAACAAAAAAATGTAAACCAGGGTATGATTAAAACTATATAAATTTAAAAATTAAAAATTTTATTTTATATTATTAATTTTATATATTATTTATAATTTTTTGTGGGGGTGTGGGGGTGTGTTTTGGGGTGGTGTGTGTGTGTGTTTTGGGGTGTGTGTGTGTGGGTTGGGGTGTGTGTGTGTGTGGTTTTGTGTGGGGGTGGGTGTGTGTGTCCCCGTAACAATATACATGGGGGGAAACAGTAATAAAAAAAATATGTAACCCAAGGGGAGATTAAAACATCCTTAAAAAATTATTATAAAAATTATAATATATAATATAAATATAATAATATTTGTTTGTGTGTGTGTTGGGTTTTGGGTTTGTGTGGTGTGGGGTGTTGTGTGTGGTGGGGGGGTGTGGTGGTGTACATTTTAAAATATTATAAAATTTATATAATATATAATACAATTATTAATATAATAATTTTATTATAATTTATAATATAAATTTATAGTATTTTTCTTCCCAAAGTTTTTAAAAGATTAAAATAATTCTCATACCACGCCCCTGACGTGAAGGTGCCTATTTATTTTTTAGGAAAACTTGTCTTTGGTCCCTGTACAATAATTATTACATTAACGCTCGTGTTTTATTCTAGGGTTTTTTTTTTCACCCTGCTTTTCTAAACGCGGGGGGGGGTGCCAATTTTTCAGGGACTTTTTCAGAAGATCTATCAAAGCAAAACTTCAAGCAGTTCATACCATACCACGAGCAAAATCATTTAAAGAAAGAAAGAAAAAAAAAAAAAAGAAAAAAAAAAGAGAGAAAAAAAAAAGAAAAAAAAAGAGAAAAAAAAAAAAAAAAATAAAAAAAAAAAAAAAAAAAAAAAAAAAAAAAAAAAAATTTTTATTGGAAATTTACCTTTTTATGTCGGTTCAGGAGAGACAAGGTTAATATCACTCTTTTTATTTATTACTATTTTTTTTCTCGCACATTTCTCGTTCAAAAGGGACCCTTCTGGCCACTCGTCTGGTCGAGGGTGAAGTCTGCCTTGCTTCTCGGGTGGTATTATACACACACCAAAACCCCACACACGCCCCACACACCACACAAACACACGCACACTTATATATATATAACTTATATTATATATTAATATATATAATATATATATATATTATTTTAAATGCATAGAAAATTTTGCCATTGCCAAAAAAAAAGCCACAATTGCCTCCAATAACTCTGGGAAAGACCAAGCATTACCTTCGGCCCAAAACTGAGGTTTTTGAAACTCATTATTTTTTCCCAATTTTATCATATGCTCTGAGTGTTTGGGGGGCTGAAGAAGGTAGACAAAAAAAAAGATAAAGGTTTTTTTTAAAAGTGGGGTTCAGACGAGTAGGGGGTAAATTGCTTGGGGGCAGAAAGAAGCGATGTAAGTTTTTGAAAAAAAATTGTAAAGACCCGGCTGTTGGACTCTTGAACAAAAGGGGAAAAAAAAAGTTTATTGGTCATGTAAAGAAATAAAATATTAGAAAAAAAATTTCTGACAGGGTGGTGAAAAAAAACAGGGGAAAAGGCAAACCCAAGAAATACTGACGACACCCCCAAAAAATATTTTCGGGGTTTTCGATGGTACAAATGGAAAGAAAAGCGTAAGATCGAGTTGAGTGGCGAAGGATGGTGGAGAGG